>NW_027288774.1:300000-489213 GCF_037038585.1 Patagioenas fasciata | reverse complement strand
TGATTTTAGGTTTAGATTTGGGGTTAGGTTTAGATTTTAGGTTTAGATTTCAGGTTTAGATTTGGGGTTAGGTTTAGATTTTAGGTTTAGATTTGGGGTTAGGTTTAGATTTGGGGTTAGGTTTAGATTTTAGGTTTAGATTTGGGGTTAGGTTTAGATTTTAGGTTTAGATTTGGGGTTAGGTTTAGATTTTAGGTTTAGATTTGGGGTTAGGTTTAGATTTGGGGTTAGGTTTAGATTTTAGGTTTAGATTTGGGGTTAGGTTTAGATTTTAGGTTTAGATATGGGGTTAGGTTTAGATTTTAGGTTTAGATTTGGGGTTAGGTTTAGATTTTAGGTTTAGATTTGGGGTTAGGTTTAGATTTTAGGTTTAGATTTGGGGTAAGGTTTAGATTTGGGGTTAGGTTTAGATTTTAGGTTTAGATTTGGGGTTAGGTTTAGATTTGGGGGTAGGTTTAGATTTTAGGTTTACATTTGGGGTTAGGTTTAGATTTTAGGTATAGATATGGGGTTAGGTTTAGATTTGGGGTTAGGTTTAGATTTTAGGTTTAGATATGGGGTTAGGTTTAGATTTGGGGTTAGGTTTAGATTTTAGGTTTAGATTTGGGGTTAGGTTTAGATTTGGGGTTAGGTTTAGATTTTAGGTTTAGATTTGGGGTTAGGTTTAGATTTTAGGTTTATATTTGGGGTTAGGTTTAGATTTGGGGTTAGGTTTAGATTTTAGGTTTAGATTTGGGGTTAGGTTTAGGTTTTAGGTTTAGATTTGGGGTTAGGTTTAGATTTGGGGTTAGGTTTAGATTTTAGGTTTAGATTTGGGGTTAGGTTTAGATTTTAGGTTTAGATTTGGGTTAGGTTTAGATTTTAGGTTTAGATTTGGGGTTAGGTTAAGATTTTAGGTTTAGATTTGGGGTTAGGTTTAGATTTTAGGTTTAGATTTGGGGTTAGGTTTAGATTTGGGGTTAGGTTTAGATTTTAGGTTTAGATTTGGGGTTAGGTTTAGGTTTTAGGTTTAGATTTGGGGTTAGGTTTAGATTTGGGGTTAGGTTTAGATTTTAGGTTTAGATTTGGGGTTAGGTTTAGATTTTAGGTTTAGATTTGGGGTTAGGTTTAGATTTGGGGTTCGGTTTAGATTTTAGGTTTAGATTTGGGGTAAGGTTTAGATTTGGGGTTAGGTTTAGATTTTAGGTTTAGATTTGGGGTTAGGTTTAGATTTGGGGTTAGGTTTAGATTTTAGGTTTAGATTTGGGGTTAGGTTTAGATTTTAGGTTTAGATTTGGGGTTAGGTTTAGATTTGGGGTTAGGTTTAGATTTTAGGTTTAGATTTGGGGTTAGGTTTAGATTTTAGGCTTAAATTTGGGGTAAGGTTTAGATTTGGGGTTAGGTTTAGATTTTAGGTTTAGATTGGGGTTAGGTTTAGATTTTAGGTTTAGATTTGGGGTTAGGTTTAGATTTGGGGTTAGGTTTAGATTTTAGGTTTAGATTTGGGGTTAGGTTTAGATTTTAGGTTTAGATTTGGGGTTAGGTTTAGATTTGGTGTTAGGTTTAGATTTTAGGTCTAGATTTGGGGTTAGGTTTAGATTTGGGGTTAGGTTTAGATTTGGGGGTAGGTTTAGATTTTAGGTTTAGATTTGGTGTTAGGTTTAGATTTTAGGTTAAGATTTGGGCTTAGGTTTACATTTGCGGTTAGGTTTAGATTTTAGGTTTAGATTTGGGGTTAGGTTTAGATTTTAGGTTTAGATTTGGGGTTAGGTTTAGATTTGGGGTTAGGTTTAGATTTTAGGTTTAGATTTTGGGGTTAGGTTTAGATTTGGGGTTAGGTTTAGATTTTAGGTTTAGATTTGGGGTTAGGTTTAGATTTTAGGTTTAGATTTGGGGTTAGGTTTAGATTTGGGGTTAGGTTTAGATTTTAGGTTTAGATTTGGGGTTAGGTTTAGATTTTAGGTTTAAATTTGGGGTTAGGTTTAGATTTTAGGTTCAGATTTGGGGTTAGGTTTAGATTTTAGGTTTAGATTTGGGGTTAGTTTAGATTTTAGGTTTAGATTTGGGGTTTAGATTTGGGGTTAGGTTTAGATTTGGGGTTTAGATTTGGGGTTAGGTTAGATTTTAGGTTTAGATTTGGGGTTAGGTTTAGATTTTAGGGTTAGATTTGGGGTTAGGTTTAGATTTGGGGTTAGGTTTAGATTTTAGGTTTAGATTTGGGGTTAGGTTTAGGTTTTAGGTTTAGATTTGGGGTTAGGTTTAGATTTGGGGTTAGGTTTAGATTTTAGGTTTAGATTTGGGGTTAGGTTTAGATTTTAGGTTTAGATTTGGGGTTAGGTTTAGATTTGGGGTTCGGTTTAGATTTTAGGTTTAGATTTGGGGTAAGGTTTAGATTTGGGGTTAGGTTTAGATTTTAGGTTTAGATTTGGGGTTAGGTTTAGATTTGGGGTTAGGTTTAGATTTTAGGTTTAGATTTGGGGTTAGGTTTAGATTTTAGGTTTAGATTTGGGGTTAGGTTTAGATTTGGGGTTAGGTTTAGATTTTAGGTTTAGATTTGGGTTAGGTTTAGATTTTAGGCTTAAATTTGGGGTAAGGTTTAGATTTGGGGTTAGGTTTAGATTTTAGGTTTAGATTTGGGGTTAGGTTTAGATTTTAGGTTTAGATTTGGGGTTAGGTTTAGATTTGGGGTTAGGTTTAGATTTTAGGTTTAGATTTGGGGTTAGGTTTAGATTTTAGGTTTAGATTTGGGGTTAGGTTTAGATTTGGTGTTAGGTTTAGATTTTAGGTCTAGATTTGGGGTTAGGTTTATTTTGGGGGTAGGTTTAGATTTTAGGTTTAGATTTGGGGTTAGGTTTAGATTTTAGGTTAAGATTTGGGCTTAGGTTTACATTTGCGGTTAGGTTTAGATTTTAGGTTTAGATTTGGGGTTAGGTTTAGATTTTAGGTTTAGATTTGGGGTTAGGTTTAGATTTGGGGTTAGGTTTAGATTTTAGGTTTAGATTTTGGGGTTAGGTTTAGATTTGGGGTTAGGTTTAGATTTTAGGTTTAGATTTGGGGTTAGGTTTAGATTTTAGGTTTAGATTTGGGGTTAGGTTTAGATTTTAGGTTTAGATTTTAGGTTTAGATTTGGGGTTAGGTTTAGATTTTAGGTTCAGATTTCGGGTTAGGTTTAGATTTTAGGTTCAGATTTGGGGTTAGGTTTAGATTTTAGGTTTAGATTTGGGGTAGGTTTAGATTTTAGGTTAAGATTTGGGGTTTAGATTTGGGGTTAGGTGTAGATTTGGGGTTTAGATTTGGGGTTAGGT
This sequence comes from Patagioenas fasciata, assembly GCF_037038585.1. Classification (NCBI taxonomy): domain Eukaryota; kingdom Metazoa; phylum Chordata; class Aves; order Columbiformes; family Columbidae; genus Patagioenas; species Patagioenas fasciata. The sequence continues at coordinate 485,929 of NW_027288774.1, read as the reverse complement.
TTAGATTTTAGGTTTAGATTTGGGGTTAGGTTTAGATTTGGGGTTAGGTTTAGATTTTAGGTTTAGATTTGGGGTTAGGTTAGATTTTAGGTTTAGATTTGGGGTTAGGTTTAGATTTGGGGTTAGGTTTAGATTTTAGGTTTAGATTTGGGGTTAGGTTTAGATTTTAGGTTCAAATTTGGGGTTAGGTTTAGATTTTAGGTTCAGATTTGGGGTTAGGTTTAGATTTTAGGTTTAGATTTGGGGTTAGGTTTAGATTTTAGGTTTAGATTTGGGGTTTAGATTTGGGGTTAGGTTTAGATTTGGGTTTAGATTTGGGGTTAGGTTTAGATTTTAGGTTTAGATTTGGGGTTAGGTTTAGATTTTAGGTTTAGATTTGGGGTTAGGTTTACATTTGGGGTTAGGTTTAGATTTTAGGTTTAGATTTGGGGTTAGGTTTAGATTTTAGGTTTAGATTTGGGGTTAGGTTTAGATTTTAGGTTTAGATTTGGGGTTAGGTTTAGATTTGGGGTTAGGTTTAGATTTTAGGTTTAGATTTGGGGTTAGGTTTAGATTTGGGGTTAGGTTTAGATTTTAGGTTTAGATTTGGGGTTAGGTTTAGATTTTAGGTTTAGATTTGGGGTTAGGTTTAGATTTGGGGTTAGGTTTAGATTTTAGGTTTAGCTTTGGGGTTAGGTTTAGATTTTAGGTTTAGATTTGGGGTTAGGTTTAGATTTGGGGTTAGGTTTAGATTTTAGGTTTAGATATGGGGTTAGGTTTAGATTTGGGGTTAGGTTTAGATTTTAGGTTTAGATTTGGGGTTAGGTTTAGATTTGGGGTTAGGTTTAGATTTTAGGTTTAGATATGGGGTTAGGTTTAGATTTTAAGGTTTAGATTTGGGCTTAGGTTTAGATTTTAGGTTTAGATTTGGGGTTAGGTTTAGATTTTAGGTTTAGATTTGGAGTTAGGTTTAGATTTTAGGTTAGATTTGGGGTTAGGTTTAGATTTGGGGTTAGGTTTAGATTTTAGGTTTAGATTTGGGGTTAGGTTTAGATTTGGGGTTAGGTTTAGATTTTAGGTTTAGATTTGGGGTTAGGTTTAGATTTTAGGTTTAGATTTTAGGTTTAGATTTGGGGTTAGGTTTAGATTTTAGGTTTAGATTTGGGGTTAGGTTTAGATTTTAGATTTATATTTGGGGTTAGGTTTACATTTTAGGTTTATATTTGGGGTAAGGTTTAGATTTGGGGTTAGGTTTAGATTTTAGGTTTAGATTTGGGGTTAGGTTTAGATTTGGGGTTAGGTTTAGGTTTTAGGTTTAGATTTGGTGTTAGGTTTAGATTTTAGGTTTAGATATGGGGTTAGGTTTAGATTTTAGGTTTAGATTTGGGGTTAGGTTTAGATTTTAGGTTTAGATTTGGGGTAAGGTTTAGATTTTAGGTTTAGATTTGGGGTAAGGTTTAGATTTGGGGTTAGGTTTAGATTTTAGGTTTAGATTTGGGGTTAGGTTTAGATTTGGGGGTAGGTTTAGATTTTAGGTTTACATTTGGGGTTAGGTTTAGATTTTAGGTTTAGATATGGGGTTAGGTTTAGATTTGGGGTTAGGTTTAGATTTAGGTTTAGATATGGGGTTAGGTTTAGATTTGGGGTTAGGTTTAGATTTTAGGTTTAGATTTGGGGTTAGGTTTAGATTTTAGGTTTAGATTTGGGGTTAGGTTTAGATTTTAGGTTTAGATTTGGGGTTAGGTTTAGATTTTAGGTTTAGATTTGGGGTTAGGTTTAGATTTGGGGTTAGGTTTAGATTTTAGGTTTAGATTTGGGGTTAGGTTTTAGGTTTAGATTTTGGGGTTAGGTTTAGATTTGGGGTTAGGTTTAGATTTTAGGTTTAGATTTGGGGTTAGGTTTAGATTTTAGGTTTAGATTTGGGGTTAGGTTTAGATTTTAGGTTTAGATTTGGGGTTAGGTTTAGATTTGGGGTTAGGTTTAGATTTGGGGTTAGGTTTAGATTTGGGGTTAGGTTTAGATTTTAGGTTTAGATTTGGGGTTAGGTTTAGAATTTAGGTTTAAATTTGGGGTTAGGTTTAGATTTTAGGTTTAGATTTGAGGTTAGTTTAGATTTGGGGTTAGGTTTAGATTTTAGGTTTAGATTTGGGGTTAGGTTTAGATTTGGGGTTAGGTTTAGATTTTAGGTTTAGATTTGGGGTTAGGTTTAGATTTGGGGTTAGGTTTAGATTTTAGGTTTAGATTTGGGGTTAGGTTTAGATTTTAGGTTTAGATTTGGGGTTAGGTTTAGATTTGGGGTTAGGTTTAGATTTTAGGTTTAGATTTGGGGTTAGGTTTAGATTTTAGGTTTAAATTTGGGGTAAGGTTTAGATTTGAGGTTAGGTTTAGATTTTAGGTTTAGATTTGGGGTTAGGTTTAGATTTGGAGTTAGGTTTAGATTTTAGGTTTAGATTTGGGGTTAGGTTTAGATTTTAGGTTTAGATTTTAGGTTTAGATTTGGGGTTAGGTTTAGATTTTAGGTTTAGATTTGGGTTAGGTTTAGATTTGGGGTTAGGTTTAGATTTTAGGTTTAGATTTGGGGTTAGGTTTAGGTTTTAGGTTTAGATTTGGGGTTAGGTTTAGATTTGGGGTTAGGTTTAGATTTAGGTTTAGATTTTGGGTTAGGTTTAGATTTTAGGTTTAGATTTGGGTTAGGTTTAGATTTGGGGTTAGGTTTAGATTTTAGGTTTAGATTTGGGGTTAGATTTAGATTTGGGGTTAGGTTTAGATTTTAGGTTTAGATTTGGGGTTAGGTTTAGATTTGGGGTTAGGTTTAGATTTGGGGTTAGGTTTAGATTTTAGGTTTAGATTTTAGGTTTAGATTTGGGGTAGGTTTAGATTTTAGGTTTAGATTTGGGGTTAGGTTTAGATTTTAGGTTTAGATTTGGGGTTAGGTTTAGATTTTAGGTTTAGATTTGGGGTAAGGTTTAGATTTGGGGTTAGGTTTAGATTTTAGGTTTAGATTTGGTGTTAGGTTTAGATTTGGGGTTAGGTTTAGATTTTAGGTTTAGATTTGGTGTTAGGTTTAGATTTTAGGTTTAGATATGGGGTTAGGTTTAGATTTGGGGTTAGGTTTAGATTTTAGGTTTAGATTTGGGGTTAGGTTTAGATTTGGGTTAGGTTTAGATTTTAGGTTTAGATTTGGGGTTAGGTTTAGATTTTAGGTTTAGATTTGGGTTTAGGTTTAGATTTGGGGTTAGGTTTAGATTTTAGGTTTAGATTTGGGGTTAGGTTTAGATTTTAGGTTTAGATTTGGGGTTAGGTTTAGATTTTGGGTTAGGTTTAGATTTTAGGTTTAGATTTGGGGTTAGGTTTAGATTTTAGGTTTAGATTTGGGGTTAGGTTTAGATTTGGGGTTAGGTTAGATTTTAGGTTTAGATTTGGGGTTAGGTTTAGATTTTAGGTTTAGATTTGGGGTTAGGTTTAGATTTGGGGTTAGGTTTAGATTTTAGGTTTAGATTTGGGGTTAGGTTTAGATTTTAGGTTTAGATTTGGGGTTAGGTTTAGATTTGGGGTTAGGTTTAGATTTTAGGTTTAGATTTGGGGTTAGGTTTAGATTTTAGGTTTAGATTTGGGGTTAGGTTTAAATTTGGGGTTAGGTTTAGATTTTAGGTTTAGATTTGGGGTTAGGTTTAGATTTTAGGTTTAGATTTGGGGTTAGGTTTAGATTTTAGGTGTAGATTTGGGGTTAGGTTTAGATTTGGGGTTAGGTTTAGATTTTAGGTTTAGATTTGGGGTTAGGTTTAGATTTTAGGTTTATATTTGGGGTAAGGGTTAGATTTGGGGTTAGGTTTAGATTTTAGGTTTAGATTTGGGGTTAGGTTTAGATTTTAGGTTTAGACTTGGGGTTAGGTTAGATTTTAGTTTTAGATTTGGGGTTAGGCTTAGATTTTAGGTTAGGTTTAGATTTTAGGTTTAGATTTGGGGTTAGGTTTAGATTTTAGGTTTAGATTTTAGGTTTAGATTTGGGGTTAGGTTTAGATTTGGGGTTAGGTTTAGATTTTAGGTTTAGATTTGGGGTTAGTTTTAGATTTGGGGTTAGGTTTAGATTTTAGGTTTAGATTTGGTGTTAGGTTTAGATTTTAGGTTTAGATATGGGGTTAGGTTTAGATTTTAGGTTTAGATTTGGGGTTAGGTTTAGATTTTAGGTTTAGATTTGGGTTAGGTTTAGATTTTAGGTTTAGATTTTAGGTTTAGATTTGGGGTTAGGTTTAGATTTGGGGTTAGGTTTAGATTTTAGGTTTAGATTTGGGGTTAGGTTTAGATTTTAGGTTTAGATTTGGGGTTAGGTTTAGATTTGGGGTTAGGTTTAGATTTTAGGTTTAGATTTGGGGTTAGGTTTAGATTTTAGGTTTAGATTTGGGGTTAGGTTTAGATTTGGGGTTAGGTTTAGATTTTAGGTTTAGATTTGGGGTTAGGTTTAGATTTTAGGTTTAGATTTTAGGTTTAGATTTGTGGTTAGGTTTAGATTTTAGGTTTAGATTTGGGGTTAGGTTTAGATTTTAGGTTTAGATTTGGGGTAAGGTTTAGATTTGGGGTTAGGTTTAGATTTTAGGTTTAGATTTGGGGTTAGGTTTAGATTTGGGGTTAGGTTTAGATTTTAGGTTTAGATTTGGGGTTAGGTTTAGATTTGGGGTTAGGTTTAGATTTTAGGTTTAGATTTGGGGTTAGGTTTAGATTTTAGGTTTAGATATGGGGTTAGGTTTAGATTTTAGGTTTAGATTTGGGGTTAGGTTTAGATTTTAGGTTTAGATTTGGGGTTAGGTTTAGATTTTAGGTTTAGATTTGGGGTAAGGTTTAGATTTGGGGTTAGGTTTAGATTTTAGGTTTAGATTTGGGGTTAGGTTTAGATTTGAGTGTAGGTTTAGATTTTAGGTTTACATTTGGGGTTAGGTTTAGATTTTAGGTTTAGATATGGGTTTAGGTTTAGATTTGGGGTTAGGTTTAGATTTTAGGTTTAGATTTGGGGTTAGGTTAGATTTGGGGTTAGATTTAGATTTTAGGTTTAGATTTGGGGTTAGGTTTAGATTTTAGGTTTAGATTTGGGGTTAGGTTTAGATTTTAGGTTTAGATTTGGGGTTAGGTTTAGATTTGGGGTTAGGTTTAGATTTTAGGATTAGATTTGGGGTTAGGTTTAGGTTTTAGGTTTAGATTTGGGGTTAGGTTTAGATTTGGGGTTAGGTTTAGATTTTAGGTTTAGATTTGGGGTTAGGTTTAGATTTTAGGTTTAGATTTGGGGTTAGGTTTAGATTTGGGGTTAGGTTTAGATTTTAGGTTTAGATTTGGGGTTAGGTTTAGATTTGGGGTTAGGTTTAGATTTTAGGTGTAGATTTGGGGTTAGGTTTAGATTTGGGGTTAGGTTTAGATTTTAGGTTTAGATTTGGGGTTAGGTTTAGATTTTAGGTTTATATTTGGGGTAAGGTTTAGATTTGGGGTTAGGTTTAGATTTTAGGTTTAGATTTGGGGTTAGGTTTAGATTTTAGGTTTAGATTTGGGGTTAGGTTTAGATTTTAGGTTTAGATTTGGGGTTAGGCTTAGATTTGGGGTTAGGTTTAGATTTTAGGTTTAGATTTGGGGTTAGGTTTAGATTTTAGGTTTAGATTTCAGGTTTAGATTTGGGGTTAGGTTTAGATTTTAGGTTTAGATTTGGGGTTAGGTTTAGATATGGGGTTAGGTTTAGATTTTAGGTTTAGATTTGGGGTTAGGTTTAGATTTTAGGTTTAGATTTGGGGTAAGGTTTAGATTTGGGGTTAGGTTTAGATTTTAGGTTTAGATTTGGGGTTAGGTTTAGATTTGGGGTTAGGTTTAGATTTTAGGTTTAGATTTGGGGTTAGGTTTAGATTTTAGGTTTAGATATGGGGTTAGGTTTAGATTTTAGGTTTAGATTTGGGGTTAGGTTTAGATTTTAGGTTTAGATTTGGGGTTAGGTTTAGATTTTAGGTTTAGATTTGGGGTAAGGTTTAGATTTGGGGTTAGGTTTAGATTTTAGGTTTAGATTTGGGGTTAGGTTTAGATTTGGGGGTAGGTTTAGATTTTAGGTTTACATTTGGGGTTAGGTTTAGATTTTAGGTTTAGATATGGGGTTAGGTTTAGATTTGGGGTTAGGTTTAGATTTTAGGTTTAGATATGGGGTTAGGTTTAGATTTGGGGTTAGGTTTAGATTTTAGGTTTAGAATTGGGGTTAGGTTTAGATTTGGGGTTAGGTTTAGATTTTAGGTTTAGATTTGGGGTTAGGTTTAGATTTTAGGTTTAGATTTGGGGTTAGGTTTAGATTTGGGGTTAGGTTTAGATTTTAGGTTTAGATTTGGGGTTAGGTTTAGGTTTTAGGTTTAGATTTGGGGTTAGGTTTAGATTTGGGGTTAGGTTTAGATTTTAGGTTTAGATTTGGGGTTAGGTTTAGATTTTAGGTTTAGATTTGGGGTTAGGTTTAGATTTGGGGTTAGGTTTAGATTTTAGGTTTAGATTTGGGGTTAGGTTTAGGTTTTAGGTTTAGATTTGGGGTTAGGTTTAGATTTGGGGTTAGGTTTAGATTTTAGGTTTAGATTTGGTGTTAGGTTAGATTTTAGGTTTAGATATGGGGTTAGGTTTAGATTTTAGGTTTAGATTTGGGGTTAGGTTTAGATTTTAGGTTTAGATTTGGGGTTAGGTTTAGATTTTAGGTTTAGATTTTAGGTTTAGATTTGGGGTTAGGTTTAGATTTGGGTTAGGTTTAGATTTTAGGTTTAGATTTGGGGTTAGGTTTAGATTTTAGGTTTAGATTTGGGGTTAGGTTTAGATTTGGGGTTAGGTTTAGATTTTAGGTTTAGATTTGGGGTTAGGTTTAGATTTTAGGTTTAGATTTGGGGTTAGGTTTAGATTTGGGGTTAGGTTTAGATTTTAGGTTTAGATTTGGGGTTAGGTTTAGATTTTAGGTTTAGATTTTAGGTTTAGATTTGTGGTTAGGTTTAGATTTTAGGTTTAGATTTGGGGTTAGTTTTAGATTTTAGGTTTAGATTTGGGTTTAGGTTTAGATTTTAGGTTTAGATTTTAGGTTTAGATTTGGGGTTAGGTTTAGATTTGGGGTTAGGTTTAGATTTTAGGTTTAGATTTGGGGTTAGGTTTAGATTTGGGGTTAGGTTTAGATTTTAGGTTTAGATTTGGGGTTAGGTTTAGATTTTAGGTTTAGATTTGGGGTTAGGTTTAGATTTTAGGTTTAGATATGGGGTTAGGTTTAGATTTTAGGTTTAGATTTGGGGTTAGGTTTAGATTTTAGGTTTAGATTTGGGGTTAGGTTTAGATTTTAGGTTTAGATTTGGGGTAAGGTTTAGATTTGGGGTTAGGTTTAGATTTTAGGTTTAGATTTGGGGTTAGGTTTAGATTTGAGGGTAGGTTTAGATTTTAGGTTTAGATTTGGGGTTAGGTTTAGATTTTAGGTTTAGATATGGGTTTAGGTTTAGATTTGGGTTAGGTTTAGATTTTAGGTTTAGATTTGGGGTTAGGTTTAGATTTGGGGTTAGATTTAGATTTTAGGTTTAGATTTGGGGTTAGGTTTAGATTTTAGGTTTAGATTTGGGGTTAGGTTTAGATTTTAGGTTTAGATTTGGGGTTAGGTTTAGATTTGGGGTTAGGTTTAGATTTTAGGATTAGATTTGGGGTTAGGTTTAGGTTTTAGGTTTAGATTTGGGGTTAGGTTTAGATTTGGGGTTAGGTTTAGATTTTAGGTTTAGATTTTAGGTTTAGATTTGTGGTTAGGTTTAGATTTTAGGTTTAGATTTGGGGTTAGTTTTAGATTTTAGGTTTAGATTTGGGTTTAGGTTTAGATTTTAGGTTTAGATTTTAGGTTTAGATTTGGGGTTAGTTTAGATTTGGGGTTAGGTTTAGATTTTAGGTTTAGATTTGGGGTTAGGTTTAGATTTTAGGTTTAGATATGGGGTTAGGTTTAGATTTTAGGTTTAGATTTGGGGTTAGGTTTAGATTTTAGTTTAGATTTGGGGTTAGGTTTAGATTTTAGGTTTAGATTTGGGGTAAGGTTTAGATTTGGGGTTAGGTTTAGATTTTAGGTTTAGATTTGGGGTTAGGTTTAGATTTGAGGGTAGGTTTAGATTTTAGGTTTAGATTTGGGGTTAGGTTTAGATTTTAGGTTTAGATATGGGTTTAGGTTTAGATTTGGGGTTAGGTTTAGATTTTAGGTTTAGATTTGGGGTTAGGTTTAGATTTGGGTTAGATTTAGATTTTAGGTTTAGATTTGGGGTTAGGTTTAGATTTTAGGTTTAGATTTGGGGTTAGGTTTAGATTTTAGGTTTAGATTTGGGGTTAGGTTTAGATTTGGGTTAGGTTTAGATTTTAGGATTAGATTTGGGGTTAGGTTTAGGTTTTAGGTTTAGATTTGGGGTTAGGTTTAGATTTGGGGTTAGGTTTAGATTTTAGGTTTAGATTTGGGGTTAGGTTTAGATTTGGGGTTAGGTTTAGATTTAGGTGTAGATTTGGGGTTAGGTTTAGATTTGGGGTTAGGTTTAGATTTTAGGTTTAGATTTGGGGTTAGGTTTAGATTTTAGGTTTATATTTGGGGTAAGGTTTAGATTTGGGGTTAGGTTTAGATTTTAGGTTTAGATTTGGGGTTAGGTTTAGATTTTAGGTTTAGAATTGGGGTTAGGTTTAGATTTTAGGTTTAGATTTGGGGTTAGGCTTAGATTTGGGGTTAGGTTTAGATTTTAGGTTTAGATTTGGGGTTAGGTTTAGATTTTAGGTTTAGATTTCAGGTTTAGATTTGGGGTTAGGTTTAGATTTTAGGTTTAGATTTGGGGTTAGTTTAGATTTGGGGTTAGGTTTAGATTTTAGGTTTAGATTTGGGGTTAGGTTTAGATTTTAGGTTTAGATTTGGGGTAAGGTTTAGATTTGGGGTTAGGTTTAGATTTTAGGTTTAGATTTGGGGTTAGGTTTAGATTTGGGGTTAGGTTTAGATTTTAGGTTTAGATTTGGGGTTAGGTTTAGATTTTAGGTTTAGATATGGGGTTAGGTTTAGATTTTAGGTTTAGATTTGGGGTTAGGTTTAGATTTTAGGTTTAGATTTTGGGTTAGGTTTAGATTTAGGTTTAGATTTGGGGTAAGGTTTAGATTTGGGGTTAGGTTTAGATTTTAGGTTTAGATTTGGGGTTAGGTTTAGATTTGGGGGTAGGTATAGATTTTAGGTTTACATTTGGGGTTAGGTTTAGATTTTAGTTTTGATATGGTGTTAGGTTTAGATTTGGGGTTAGGTTTAGATTTTAGGTTTAGATATGGGGTTAGGTTTAGATTTGGGGTTAGGTTTAGGTTTTAGGTTTAGATTTGGGGTTAGGTTTAGATTTGGGGTTAGGTTTAGATTTTAGGTTTAGATTTGGGGTTAGGTTTAGATTTTAGGTTTAGATTTGGGGTTAGGTTTAGATTTGGGGTTAGGTTTAGATTTTAGGTTTAGATTTGGGGTTAGGTTAGGTTTTAGGTTTAGATTTGGGGTTAGGTTTAGATTTGGGGTTAGGTTTAGATTTTAGGTTTAGATTTGGGGTTAGGTTTAGATTTTAGGTTTAGATTTGGGGTTAGGTTTAGATTTGGGGTTAGGTTTAGATTTTAGGATTAGATTTGGGGTTAGGTTTAGGTTTTAGGTTTAGATTTGGGGTTAGGTTTAGATTTGGGGTTAGGTTTAGATTTTAGGTTTAGATTTGGGGTTAGGTTTAGATTTGGGGTTAGGTTAGATTTTAGGTGTAGATTTGGGGTTAGGTTTAGATTTGGGGTTAGGTTTAGATTTTAGGTTTAGATTTGGGGTTAGGTTTAGATTTTAGGTTTATATTTGGGGTAAGGTTTAGATTTGGGGTTAGGTTTAGATTTTAGGTTTAGATTTGGGGTTAGGTTTAGATTTTAGGTTTAGAATTGGGGTTAGGTTTAGATTTTAGGTTTAGATTTGGGGTTAGGCTTAGATTTGGGGTTAGGTTTAGATTTTAGGTTTAGATTTGGGGTTAGGTTTAGATTTTAGGTTTAGATTTCAGGTTTAGATTTGGGGTTAGGTTTAGATTTTAGGTTTAGATTTGGGGTTAGGTTTAGATTTGGGGTTAGGTTTAGATTTTAGGTTTAGATTTGGGGTTAGGTTTAGATTTTAGGTTAGATTTGGGGTTAGGTTTAGATTTTAGGTTTAGATTTGGGGTTAGGTTTAGATTTGGGGTTAGGTTAGATTTTAGGTTTAGATTTGGGTTAGGTTTAGATTTTAGGTTTAGATATGGGGTTAGGTTTAGATTTTAGGTTTAGATTTGGGGTTAGGTTTAGATTTTAGGTTTAGATTTGGGGTTAGGTTTAGATTTTAGGTTTAGATTTGGGGTAAGGTTTAGATTTGGGGTTAGGTTTAGATTTTAGGTTTAGATTTGGGGTTAGGTTTAGATTTGGGGGTAGGTTTAGATTTTAGGTTTACATTTGGGGTTAGGTTTAGATTTTAGGTATAGATATGGGGTTAGGTTTAGATTTGGGGTTAGGTTTAGATTTTAGGTTTAGATATGGGGTTAGGTTTAGATTTGGGGTTAGGTTTAGGTTTTAGGTTTAGATTTGGGGTTAGGTTTAGATTTGGGGTTAGGTTTAGATTTTAGGTTTAGATTTGGGGTTAGGTTTAGATTTTAGGTTTATATTTGGGGTTAGGTTTAGATTTGGGGTTAGGTTTAGATTTTAGGTTTAGATTTGGGGGTTAGGTTTAGGTTTTAGGTTTAGATTTGGGGTTAGGTTTAGATTTGGGGTTAGGTTTAGATTTTAGGTTTAGATTTGGGGTTAGGTTTAGATTTTAGGTTTAGATTTGGGGTTAGGTTTAGATTTTAGGTTTAGATTTGGGGTTAGGTTAAGATTTTAGGTTTAGATTTGGGGTTAGGTTTAGATTTTAGGTTTAGATTTGGGGTTAGGTTTAGATTTGGGGTTAGGTTTAGATTTTAGGTTTAGATTTGGGGTTAGGTTTAGGTTTTAGGTTTAGATTTGGGGTTAGGTTTAGATTTGGGGTTAGGTTTAGATTTTAGGTTTAGATTTGGGGTTAGGTTTAGATTTTAGGTTTAGATTTGGGGTTAGGTTTAGATTTGGGGTTCGGTTTAGATTTTAGGTTTAGATTTGGGGTAAGGTTTAGATTTGGGGTTAGGTTTAGATTTTAGGTTTAGATTTGGGGTTAGGTTTAGATTTGGGGTTAGGTTTAGATTTTAGGTTTAGATTTGGGGTTAGGTTTAGATTTAGGTTAGATTTGGGGTTAGGTTTAGATTTGGGGTTAGGTTTAGATTTTAGGTTTAGATTTGGGGTTAGGTTTAGATTTTAGGCTTAAATTTGGGGTAAGGTTTAGATTTGGGGTTAGGTTTAGATTTTAGGTTTAGATTTGGGGTTAGGTTTAGATTTTAGGTTTAGATTTGGGGTTAGGTTTAGATTTGGGGTTAGGTTTAGATTTTAGGTTTAGATTTGGGGTTAGGTTTAGATTTTAGGTTTAGATTTGGGGTTAGGTTTAGATTTGGTGTTAGGTTTAGATTTTAGGTCTAGATTTGGGGTTAGGTTTAGATTTGGGGTTAGGTTTAGATTTGGGGGTAGGTTTAGATTTTAGGTTTAGATTTGGTGTTAGGTTTAGATTTTAGGTTAAGATTTGGGCTTAGGTTTACATTTGCGGTTAGGTTTAGATTTTAGGTTTAGATTTGGGGTTAGGTTTAGATTTTAGGTTTAGATTTGGGGTTAGGTTTAGATTTGGGGTTAGGTTTAGATTTTAGGTTTAGATTTTGGGGTTAGGTTTAGATTTGGGGTTAGGTTTAGATTTTAGGTTTAGATTTGGGGTTAGGTTTAGATTTTAGGTTTAGATTTGGGGTTAGGTTTAGATTTGGGGTTAGGTTTAGATTTTAGGTTTAGATTTGGGGTTAGGTTTAGATTTAGGTTTAAATTTGGGGTTAGGTTTAGATTTTAGGTTCAGATTTGGGGTTAGGTTTAGATTTTAGGTTTAGATTTGGGGTTAGGTTTAGATTTTAGGTTTAGATTTGGGGTTTAGATTTGGGGTTAGGTTTAGATTTGGGGTTTAGATTTGGGGTTAGGTTAAGATTTTAGGTTTAGATTTGGGGTTAGGTTTAGATTTTAGGGTTAGATTTGGGGTTAGGTTTAGATTTGGGGTTAGGTTTAGATTTTAGGTTTAGATTTGGGGTTAGGTTTAGGTTTTAGGTTTAGATTTGGGGTTAGGTTTAGATTTGGGGTTAGGTTTAGATTTTAGGTTTAGATTTGGGGTTAGGTTTAGATTTTAGGTTTAGATTTGGGGTTAGTTTAGATTTGGGGTTCGGTTTAGATTTTAGGTTTAGATTTGGGGTAAGGTTTAGATTTGGGTTAGGTTTAGATTTTAGGTTTAGATTTGGGGTTAGGTTTAGATTTGGGGTTAGGTTTAGATTTTAGGTTTAGATTTGGGGTTAGGTTTAGATTTTAGGTTTAGATTTGGGGTTAGGTTTAGATTTGGGGTTAGGTTTAGATTTTAGGTTTAGATTTGGGGTTAGGTTTAGATTTTAGGCTTAAATTTGGGGTAAGGTTAGATTTGGGGTTAGGTTTAGATTTTAGGTTTAGATTTGGGGTTAGGTTTAGATTTTAGGTTTAGATTTGGGGTTAGGTTTAGATTTGGGGTTAGGTTTAGATTTTAGGTTTAGATTTGGGGTTAGGTTTAGATTTTAGGTTTAGATTTGGGGTTAGGTTAGATTTGGTGTTAGGTTTAGATTTTAGGTCTAGATTTGGGGTTAGGTTTAGATTTGGGGTTAGGTTTAGATTTGGGGGTAGGTTTAGATTTTAGGTTTAGATTTGGGGTTAGGTTTAGATTTTAGGTTAAGATTTGGGCTTAGGTTTACATTTGCGGTTAGGTTTAGATTTTAGGTTTAGATTTGGGGTTAGGTTTAGATTTTAGGTTTAGATTTGGGGTTAGGTTTAGATTTGGGGTTAGGTTTAGATTTTAGGTTTAGATTTTGGGGTTAGGTTTAGATTTGGGGTTAGGTTTAGATTTTAGGTTTAGATTTGGGGTTAGGTTTAGATTTTAGGTTTAGATTTGGGGTTAGGTTTAGATTTGGGGTTAGGTTTAGATTTTAGGTTTAGATTTGGGGTTAGGTTTAGATTTTAGGTTCAGATTTCGGGTTAGGTTTAGATTTTAGGTTCAGATTTGGGGTTAGGTTTAGATTTTAGGTTTAGATTTGGGGTTAGGTTTAGATTTTAGGTTAAGATTTGGGGTTTAGATTTGGGGTTAGGTGTAGATTTGGGGTTTAGATTTGGGGTTAGGTTTAGATTTTAGGTTTAGATTTGGGGTTAGGTTTAGATTTGGGGTTAGGTTTAGATTTTAGGTTTAGATTTGGGGTTAGGTTTAGATTTTAGGTTTAGATTTGGGGTTAGGTTTAGATTTGGGTTAGGTTTAGATTTTAGGTTTAGATTTGGGGTTAGGTTTAGATTTTAGGTTCAAATTTGGGGTTAGGTTTAGATTTTAGGTTCAGATTTGGGGTTAGGTTTAGATTTTAGGTTTAGATTTGGGGTTAGTTTAGATTTTAGGTTAGATTTGGGTTTAGATTTGGGGTTAGGTTTAGATTTGGGGTTTAGATTTGGGGTTAGGTTTAGATTTTAGGTTTAGATTTGGGGTTAGGTTTAGATTTTAGGTTTAGATTTGGGGTTAGGTTTACATTTGGGGTTAGGTTTAGATTTTAGGTTTAGATTTGGGGTTAGGTTTAGATTTTAGGTTTAGATTTGGGGTTAGGTTTAGATTTTAGGTTTAGATTTGGGGTTAGGTTTAGATTTGGGGTTAGGTTTAGATTTTAGGTTTAGATTTGGGGTAGGTTTAGATTTGGGGTTAGGTTTAGATTTTAGGTTTAGATTTGGGGTTAGGTTTAGATTTTAGGTTTAGATTTGGGGTTAGGTTTAGATTTGGGGTTAGGTTTAGATTTTAGGTTTAGATTTGGGGTTAGGTTTAGATTTTAGGTTTAGATTTGGGGTTAGGTTTAGATTTGGGGTTAGGTTTAGATTTTAGGTTTAGATATGGGGTTAGGTTTAGATTTGGGGTTAGGTTTAGATTTTAGGTTTAGATTTGGGGTTAGGTTTAGATTTGGGGTTAGGTTTAGATTTTAGGTTTAGATATGGGGTTAGGTTTAGATTTGGGGTTAGGTTTAGATTTTAGGTTTAGATTTGGGGTTAGTTTTAGATTTTAGGTTTAGATATGGGGTTAGGTTTAGATTTGGGGTTAGGTTTAGATTTTAGGTTTAGATATGGGGTTAGGTTTAGATTTGGGGTTAGGTTTAGATTTTAGGTTTAGATTTGGGGTTAGGTTTAGATTTTAGGTTTAGATTTGGGGTTAGGTTTAGATTTTAGGTTTAGATTTGGGGTTAGGTTTAGATTTGGGGTTAGGTTTAGATTTTAGGTTTAGATTTGGGGTTAGGTTTAGATTTTAGGTTTAGATTTGGGGTTAGGTTTAGATTTGGGGTTAGGTTTAGATTTTAGGTTTAGATTTGGTTTTAGATTTAGATTTGGGGTTAGGTTTAGATTTTAGGTTTAGATTTGGGGTTAGGTTTAGAATTTAGGTTTAAATTTGGGGTTAGGTTTAGATTTTAGGTTTAGATTTGGGTTAGGTTTAGATTTGGGGTTAGGTTTAGATTTTAGGTTTAGATTTGGGGTTAGGTTTAGATTTGGGGTTAGGTTTAGATTTTAGGTTTAGATTTGGGGTTAGGTTTAGATTTTAGGTTTAGATTTGGGGTTAGGTTTAGATTTGGGGTTAGGTTTAGATTTTAGGTTTAGATTTTGTTTAGGTTTAGATTTTAGGTTTAAATTTGGGGTTAGGTTTAGATTTGGGGTTAGGTTTAGATTTTAGGTTTAGATTTGGGGTTAGGTTTAGATTTGGAGTTAGGTTTAGATTTTAGGTTTAGATTTGGGGTTAGATTTAGATTTTAGGTTTAGATTTTAGGTTTAGATTTGGGGTAAGGTTTAGATTTGGGGTTAGGTTTAGATTTTAGGTTTAGATTTGGGGTTAGGTTTAGATTTTAGGTTCAGATTTGGAGTTAGGCTTAGATTTGTGGTTTAGATTTGGGGTTAGGTTTAGATTTGGGTTAGGTTTAGATTTAGGTTTAGATTTGGGGTTAGGTTTAAATTTTAGGTTTAGATTTGGGGTTAGGTTTAGATTTGGGGTTAGGTTTAGATTTTAGGTTTAGATTTGGGGTTAGGTTTAGATTTTAGGTTTAGATTTGGGGTTAGGTTTAGATTTTAGGTTTAGATTTGGGGTTAGGTTTGATTTGGTGTTAGGTTTAGATTTTAGGTCTAGATTTGGGGTTAGGTTTAGATTTGGGGTTAGGTTTAGATTTGGGGGTAGGTTTAGATTTTAGGTTTAGATTTGGTGTTAGGTTTAGATTCTAGGTTAAGATTTGGGCTTAGGTTTAGATTTGGGGTTAGGTTTAGATTTTAGGTTTAGATTTGGGGTTAGGTTTAGATTTTAGGTTTAGATTTGGGGTTAGGTTTAGATTTGGGGTTAGGTTTAGATTTTAGGTTTAGATTTTGGGGTTAGGTTTAGATTTTAGGTTTAGATTTTAGGTTTAGATTTGGGGTTAGGTTTAGATTTTAGGTTTAGATTTGGGGTTAGGTTTAGATTTTAGGTTTAGATTTGGGGTTAGGTTTAGATTTGGGGTTAGGTTAGATTTTAGGTTTAGATTTGGGGTTAGGTTTAGATTTTAGGTTCAGATTTCGGGTTAGGTTTAGATTTTATGTTCAGATTTGGGGTTAGGTTAGATTTTAGGTTTAGATTTGGGGTTAGGTTTAGATTTTAGGTTAAGATTTGGGGTTTAGATTTGGGGTTAGGTTTAGATTTGGGGTTTAGATTTGGGGTTAGGTTTAGATTTTAGGTTTAGATTTGGGGTTAGGTTTAGATTTTTGGTTTAGATTTGGGGTTAGGTTTAGATTTGGGGTTAGGTTTAGATTTTAGGTTTAGATTTAGGGTTAGGTTTAGATTTTAGGTTTAGATTTGGGGTTAGGTTTAGATTTGGGGTTAGGTTTAGATTTTAGGTTTAGATTTGGGGTTAGGTTAAGATTTTAGGTTAGATTTGGGGTTAAGTTTAGATTTGGGGTTAGGTTTAGATTTTAGGTTTAGATTTGGGGTTAGGTTTAGATTTTAGGTTCAGATTTCGGGTTAGGTTTAGATTTGGGGTTAGGTTTAGATTTTAGGTTCAGATTTGGGGTTAGGTTTAGATTTTAGGTTTAGATTTGGGTTAGGTTTAGATTTTAGGTTTAGATTTGGGGTTTAGATTTGGGGTTAGGTTTAGATTTGGGGTTTAAATTTGGGGTTAGGTTTAGATTTTAGGTTAGATTTGGGGTTAGGTTTAGATTTTAGGTTTAAATTTGGGGTTAGGTTTAGATTTTAGGTTCAGATTTGGGGTTAGGTTTAGATTTTAGGTTTAGATTTGGGGTTAGGTTTAGATTTTAGGTTTAGATTTGGGGTTTAGATTTGGGGTTAGGTTTAGATTTGGGGTTTAGATTTGGGGTTAGGTTTAGATTTTAGGTTTAGATTTGGGGTAGGTTTAGATTTTAGGTTTAAATTTGGGGTTAGGTTTAGATTTTAGGTTCAGATTTGGGGTTAGGTTTAGATTTTAGGTTTAGATTTGGGGTTAGGTTTAGATTTTAGGTTTAGATTTGGGGTTTAGATTTGGGGTTAGGTTTAGATTTGGGGTTTAGATTTGGGGTTAGGTTTAGATTTTAGGTTTAGATTTGGGTTTAGGTTTACATTTGGGTTAGGTTTAGATTTTAGGTTTAGATTTGGGGTTAGGTTTAGATTTTAGGTTTAGATTTGGGGTTAGGTTTAGATTTGGGGTTAGGTTTAGATTTTAGGTTTAGATTTGGGGTTAGGTTTAGATTTTAGGTTTAGATTTGGGGTTAGGTTTAGATTTGGGGTTAGGTTTAGATTTTAGGTTTAGATTTGGGGTTAGGTTTAGATTTTAGGTTTAGATTTGGGGTTAGGTTTAGATTTGGGGTTAGGTTTAGATTTTAGGTTTAGATATGGGGTTAGGTTTAGATTTGGGGTTAGGTTTAGATTTTAGGTTTAGATTTGGGGTTAGGTTTAGATTTGGGGTTAGGTTTAGTTTTTAGGTTAGATACGGGGTTAGGTTTAGATTTGGGGTTAGGTTTAGATTTTAGGTTTAGATTTGGGGTTAGGTTTAGATTTTAGGTTTAGATATGGGGTTAGGTTTAGATTTGGGGTTAGGTTTAGATTTTAGGTTTAGATTTGGGGTTAGGTTTAGATTTGGGGTTAGGTTTAGATTTTAGGTTTAGATATGGGGTTCGGTTTAGATTTGGGGTTAGGTTTAGATTTTAGGTTTAGATTTGGGGTTAGGTTTAGATTTGGGGTTAGGTTTAGTTTTTAGGTTTAGATACGGGGTTAGGTTTAGATTTGGGGTTAGGTTTAGATTTTAGGTTTAGATTTGGGGTTAGGTTTAGATTTTAGGTTTAGATTTGGGGTTAGGTTTAGATTTTAGGTTTAGATTTGGGGTTAGGTTTAGATTTTAGGTTTAGATTTGGGGTTAGGTTTAGATTTGGGGTTAGGTTTAGATTTTAGGTTTAGATTTGGGGTTAGGTTTAGATTTGGGGTTAGGTTTAGATTTTAGGTTTAGATTTGGGGTTAGATTTAGATTTGGGGTTAGGTTTAGATTTTAGGTTTAGATTTGGGTTAGGTTTAGAATTTAGGTTTAAATTTGGGGTTAGGTTTAGATTTTAGGTTTAGATTTGGGGTTAGGTTTAGATTTGGGGTTAGGTTTAGATTTTAGGTTTAGATTTGGGGTTAGGTTTAGATTTTAGGTTTAGATTTGGGGTTAGGTTTAGATTTGGGGTTAGGTTTAGATTTTAGGTTTAGATTTGGGGTTAGGTTTAGATTTTAGGTTTAAATTTGGGGTAAGGTTTAGATTTGGGGTTAGGTTTAGATTTAGGTTTAGATTTGCGGTTAGGTTTAGATTTGGAGTTAGGTTTAGATTTTAGGTTTAGATTTGGGGTTAGATTTAGATTTTAGGTTTAGATTTTAGGTTTAGATTTGGGGTAAGGTTTAGATTTGGGGTTAGGTTTAGATTTTAGGTTTAGATTTGGGGTTAGGTTTAGATTTTAGGTTTAGATTTGGAGTTAGGCTTAGATTTGTGGTTTAGATTTGGGGTTAGGTTTAGATTTGGGGTTAGGTTTAGATTTTAGGTTTAGATTTGGGGTTAGGTTTAGATTTTAGGTTTAGATTTGGGGTTAGGTTTAGATTTGGGGTTAGGTTTAGATTTTAGGTTTAGATTTGGGGTTAGGTTTAGATTTTAGGTTTAGATTTGGGGTTAGGTTTAGATTTGGGGTTAGGCTTAGATTTTAGGTTTAGATTTGGGGTTAGGTTTAGATTTTAGGTTTAGATTTGGGGTTAGGTTTAGATTTTAGGTTTAGATTTGGGTAAGGTTTAGATTTAGGTTTAGATTTGGGGTAAGGTTTAGATTTGGGGTTAGGTTTAGATTTTAGGTTTATATTTGGGGTTAGGTTAGATTTGGGGTTAGGTTTAGATTTTAGGTTTAGATATGGGGTTAGGTTAGATTTTAGGTTTAGATTTTAGGTTTAGGTTTAGATTTGGGGTTAGGTTAGATTTTAGGTTTAGATTTGGGGTTAGGTTTAGATTTTAGGTTTAGATTTGGGGTTAGGTTTAGATTTGGGGTTAGGTTTAGATTTTAAGTTTAGATTTGGGGTTAGGTTTAGATTTAGGTTTAGATTTGGGGTTAGGTTTAGATTTGGGGTTAGGTTTAGATTTTAGGTTTAGATTTGGGGTTAGGTTTAGATTTTATGTTTAGATTTGGGGTTAGGTTTAGATTTGGGGTTAGGTTTAGATTTTAGGTTTAGATTTGGGGTTAGGTTTACATTTGGGGTTAGGTTTAGATTTTAGGTTTAGATTTGGGGTTAGGTTTAGATTTTAGGTTTAAATTTGGGGTTAGGTTTAGATTTTAGGTTTAGATTTGGGGTTAGGTTTAGATTTGGGGTTAGGTTTAGATTTCAAGTTTAGATTTGGGGTTAGGTTTAGATTTGGGGTTAGGTTTAGATTTTAGGTTTAGATTTGGGGTTAGGTTTAGATTTTAGGTGTAGATTTGGGGTTAGGTTTAGATTTGGGGTTAGGTTTAGATTTTAGGTTTAGATTTGGGGTTAGGTTTAGATTTTAGGATTATATTTGGGGTAAGGGTTAGATTTGGGGTTAGGTTTAGATTTTAGGTTTAGATTTGGGGTTAGGTTTAGATTTTAGGTTTAGAATTGGGGTTAGGTTTAGATTTTAGGTTTAGATTTGGGGTTAGGTTTAGATTTGGGGTTAGGTTTAGATTTTAGGTTTAGATTTGGGGTTAGGTTTAGATTTAGGTTTAGATTTGGGGTTAGGTTTAGATTTGGGGTTAGGTTTAGATTTTAGGTTTAGATTTGGGGTTAGGTTTAGATTTTAGGTTTAGATTTGGGGTTAGGTTTAGATTTGGGGTTAGGCTTAGATTTTAGGTTTAGATTTGGGGTTAGGTTTAGATTTTAGGTTTAGATTTGGGGTTAGGTTTAGATTTTAGGTTTAGATTTGGGGTAAGGTTTAGATTTTAGGTTTAGATTTGGGGTAAGGTTTAGATTTGGGGTTAGGTTTAGATTTTAGGTTTATATTTGGGGTTAGGTTTAGATTTGGGGTTAGGTTTAGATTTTAGGTTTAGATATGGGGTTAGGTTTAGATTTTAGGTTTAGATTTTAGGTTTAGGTTTAGATTTGGGGTTAGGTTTAGATTTTAGGTTTAGATTTGGGGTTAGGTTTAGATTTTAGGTTTAGATTTGGGGTTAGGTTTAGATTTGGGGTTAGGTTTAGATTTTAAGTTTAGATTTGGGGTTAGGTTTAGATTTGGGGTTAGGTTTAGATTTTAGGTTTAGATTTGGGG
The DNA here is from genome assembly GCF_037038585.1 of Patagioenas fasciata. NCBI lineage: Eukaryota > Metazoa > Chordata > Aves > Columbiformes > Columbidae > Patagioenas > Patagioenas fasciata. The sequence continues at coordinate 466,032 of NW_027288774.1, read as the reverse complement.
TTAGGTTTAGATTTTAGGTTTAGATTTGGGGTTAGGTTTAGATTTTATGTTTAGATTTGGGGTTAGGTTTAGATTTGGGGTTAGGTTTAGATTTTAGGTTTAGATTTGGGGTTAGGTTTACATTTGGGGTTAGGTTTAGATTTTAGGTTTAGATTTGGGGTTAGGTTTAGATTTTAGGTTTAAATTTGGGGTTAGGTTTAGATTTTAGGTTTAGATTTGGGGTTAGGTTTAGATTTGGGGTTAGGTTTAGATTTCAAGTTTAGATTTGGGGTTAGGTTTAGATTTGGGGTTAGGTTTAGATTTTAGGTTTAGATTTGGGGTTAGGTTTAGATTTTAGGTGTAGATTTGGGGTTAGGTTTAGATTTGGGGTTAGGTTTAGATTTTAGGTTTAGATTTGGGGTTAGGTTTAGATTTTAGGATTATATTTGGGGTAAGGGTTAGATTTGGGGTTAGGTTTAGATTTTAGGTTTAGATTTGGGGTTAGGTTTAGATTTTAGGTTTAGAATTGGGGTTAGGTTTAGATTTTAGGTTTAGATTTGGGGTTAGGTTTAGATTTGGGGTTAGGTTTAGATTTTAGGTTTAGATTTGGGGTTAGGTTTAGATTTTAGGTTTAGATTTGGGGTTAGGTTTAGATTTTAGGTGTAGATTTGGGGTTAGGTTTAGATTTTGGGTTAGGTTTAGATTTTAGGTTTAGATTTGGGGTTAGGTTTAGATTTGGGGTTAGGTTTAGATTTGGGGTTAGGTTTAGATTTTAGGTTTAGATTTGGGGTTAGGTTTAGATTTGGGGTTAGGTTTAGATTTTAGGTTTAGATTTGGGGTTAGGTTTAGATTTTAGGTTTAGATTTTAGGTTTAGATTTGGGGTTAGGTTTAGATTTTAGGTTTAGATTTGGGGTTAGGTTTAGATTTTAGATTTATATTTGGGGTTAGGTTTACATTTTAGGTTTAGATTTGGGGTAAGGTTTAGATTTGGGGTTAGGTTTAGATTTTAGCTTTAGATTTGGGGTTAGGTTTAGATTTGGGGTTAGGTTTAGGTTTTAGGTTTAGATTTGGTGTTAGGTTTAGATTTTAGGTTTAGATATGGGGTTAGGTTTAGATTTTAGGTTTAGATTTGGGGTTAGGCTTAGATTTTAGGTTTATATTTGGGGTAAGGTTTAGATTTTAGGTTTAGATTTGGGGTAAGGTTTAGATTTGGGGTTAGGTTTAGATTTTAGGTTTAGATTTGGGGTTAGGTTTAGATTTTAGGTTTAGATTTGGGGTTAGGTTTAGATTTTAGGTTTAGATTTGGGGTTAGGTTTAGATTTGGGGTTAGGTTTAGATTTTAGGTTTAGATTTGGGGTTAGGTTTAGGTTTTAGGTTTAGATTTGGGGTTAGGTTTAGATTTGGGGTTAGGTTTAGATTTTAGGTTTAGATTTGGGGTTAGGTTTAGATTTTAGGTTTAGATTTGGGGTTAGGTTTAGATTTTAGGTTTAGATTTGGGGTTAGGTTTAGATTTTAGGTTTAGATTTGGGGTTAGGTTTAGATTTGGGGTTAGGTTTAGATTTTAGGATTAGATTTGGGGTTAGGTTTAGAATTTAGGTTTAAATTTGGGGTTAGGTTTAGATTTTAGGTTTAGATTTGGGGTTAGGTTTAGATTTGGGGTTAGGTTTAGATTTTAGGTTTAGATTTGGGGTTGGGTTTAGATTTGGGGTTAGGTTTAGATTTTAGGTTTAGATTTGGGGTTAGGTTTAGATTTTAGGTTTAGATTTGGGGTTAGGTTTAGATTTGGGGTTAGGTTTAGATTTTAGGTTTAGATTTGGGGTTAGGTTTAGATTTGAGGTTTAGATTTGGGGTTAGGTTTAGATTTGGGGTTAGGTTTAGATTTTAGGTTTAGATTTGGGGTTAGGTTTAGATTTTAGGTTTAAATTTGGGGTAAGGTTTAGATTTGGAGTTAGGTTTAGATTTTAGGTTTAGATTTGGGGTTAGGTTTAGATTTGGAGTTAGGTTTAGATTTTAGGTTTAGATTTGGGGTTAGATTTAGATTTTAGGTTTAGATTTTAGGTTTAGATTTGGGGTAAGGTTTAGATTTGGGGTTAGGTTTAGATTTTAGGTTTAGATTTGGGGTTAGGTTTAGATTTTAGGTTTAGATTTGGAGTTAGGCTTAGATTTGTGGTTTAGATTTGGGGTTAGGTTTAGATTTGGGGTTAGGTTTAGATTTTAGGTTTAGATTTGGGGTTAGGTTTAGATTTTAGGTTTAGATTTGGGGTTAGGTTTAGATTTGGGGTTAGGTTTAGATTTTAGGTTTAGATTTGGGGTTAGGTTTAGATTTGGGGTTAGGTTTAGATTTTAGGTTTAGATTTGGGGTTAGGTTTAGATTTTAGGTTTAGATTTGGGGTTAGGTTTATATTTTAGGTTTAGATTTGGGGTTAGGTTTAGATTTTAGGTTTAGATTTGGGGTAAGGTTTAGATTTGGGGTTAGGTTTAGATTTTAGGTTTAGATTTGGGGTTAGGTTTAGATTTTAGGTTTAGATTTGGTGTTAGGTTTAGATTTTAGGTTTAGATTTGGGGTAAGGTTTAGATTTGGGGTTAGGTTTAGATTTTAGGTTTAGATTTGGGGTTAGGTTTAGATTTGGGGTTAGGTTTAGATTTTAGGTTTAGATATGGGGTTAGGTTTAGATTTTAGGTTTAGATTTTAGGTTTAGGTTTAGATTTGGGGTTAGGTTTAGATTTTAGGTTTAGATTTGGGGTTAGGTTTAGATTTTAGGTTTAGATTTGGGGTTAGGTTTAGATTTGGGGTTAGGTTTAGATTTTAGGTTTAGATTTGGGGTTAGGTTTAGATTTTAGGTTTAGATTTGGGGTTAGGTTTAGATTTGGGGTTAGGTTTAGATTTTAGGTTTAGATTTGGGGTTAGGTTTAGATTTTAGGTTTAGATTTGGGTTTAGGTTTAGATTTTAGGTTTAGATTTGGGGTTAGGTTTAGATTTGGGGTTAGGTTTAGATTTTAGGTTTAGATTTGGGGTTAGGTTTACATTTGGGGTTAGGTTTAGATTTTAGGTTTAGATTTGGGGTTAGGTTTAGATTTTAGGTTTAGATTTGGGGTTAGGTTTATATTTGGGGTTAGGTTTAGATTTTAGGTTTAGATTTGGGGTTAGGTTTAGATTTGGGGTTAGGTTTACATTTGGGGTTAGGTTTAGATTTTAGGTTTAGATTTGGGGTTAGGTTTAGATTTTAGGTTTAGATTTGGGGTTAGGTTTATATTTGGGGTTAGGTTTAGATTTTAGGTTTAGATTTGGGGTTAGGTTTAGATTTGGGGTTAGGTTTAGATTTTAGGTTTAAATTTGGGGTTAGGTTTAGATTTTAGGTTTAGATTTGGGGTTAGGTTTAGATTTGGGGTTAGGTTTAGATTTTAAGTTTAGATTTGGGGTTAGGTTTAGATTTGGGGTTAGGTTTAGATTTTAGGTTTAGATTTGGGGTTAGGTTTAGATTTTAGGTGTAGATTTGGGGTTAGGTTTAGATTTGGGGTTAGGTTTAGATTTTAGGTTTAGATTTGGGGTTAGGTTTAGATTTTAGGATTATATTTGGGGTAAGGTTTAGATTTGGGGTTAGGTTTAGATTTTAGGTTTAGATTTGGTGTTAGGTTTAGATTTTAGGTTTAGAATTGGGGTTAGGTTTAGATTTTAGGTTTAGATTTGGGGTTAGGTTTAGATTTGGGGTTAAGTTTAGATTTTAGGTTTAGATTTGGGGTTAGGTTTAGATTTTAGGTTTAGATTTGGGGTTAGGTTTAGATTTTAGGTGTAGATTTGGGGTTAGGTTTAGATTTGGGGTTAGGTTTAGATTTTAGGTTTAGATTTGGGGTTAGGTTTAGATTTTAGGTTTATATTTGGGGTAAGGTTTAGATTTGGGGTTAGGTTTAGATTTTAGGTTTAGATTTGGGGTTAGGTTTAGATTTTAGGTTTAGAATTGGGGTTAGGTTTAGATTTTAGGTGTAGATTTGGGGTTAGGTTTAGATTTGGGGTTAGGTTTAGATTTTAGGTTTAGATTTGGGGTTAGGTTTAGATTTTAGGTTTAGATATGGGGTTAGGTTTAGATTTTAGGTTTAGATTTGGGGTTAGGCTTAGATTTTAGGTTTATATTTGGGGTAAGTTTTATATTTTAGGTTTAGATTTGGGGTAAGGTTTAGATTTGGGGTTAGGTTTAGATTTTAGGTTTAGATTTGGGGTTAGGTTTAGATTTTAGGTTTAGATTTGGGGTTAGGTTTAGATTTTAGATTTATATTTGGGGTTAGGTTTACATTTTAGGTTTAGATTTGGGGTAAGGTTTAGATTTGGGGTTAGGTTTAGATTTTAGCTTTAGATTTGGGGTTAGGTTTAGATTTGGGGTTAGGTTTAGGTTTTAGGTTTAGATTTGGTGTTAGGTTTAGATTTTAGGTTTAGATATGGGGTTAGGTTTAGATTTTAGGTTTAGATTTGGGGTTAGGCTTAGATTTTAGGTTTATATTTGGGGTAAGGTTTAGATTTTAGGTTTAGATTTGGGGTAAGGTTTAGATTTGGGGTTAGGTTTAGATTTTAGGTTTAGATTTGGGGTTAGGTTTAGATTTTAGGTTTAGATTTGGGGTTAGGTTTAGATTTTAGGTTTAGATTTGGGGTTAGGTTTAGATTTTAGGTTTAGATTTGGGGTTAGGTTTAGGTTTTAGGTTTAGATTTGGGGTTAGGTTTAGATTTGGGGTTAGGTTTAGATTTTAGGTTTAGATTTGGGGTTAGGTTTAGATTTTAGGTTTAGATTTGGGGTTAGGTTTAGATTTTAGGTTTAGATTTGGGGTTAGGTTTAGATTTTAGGTTTAGATTTGGGGTTAGGTTTAGATTTGGGGTTAGGTTTAGATTTTAGGTTTAGATTTGGGGTTAGGTTTAGAATTTAGGTTTAAATTTGGGGTTAGGTTTAGATTTTAGGTTTAGATTTGGGGTTAGGTTTAGATTTGGGGTTAGGTTTAGATTTTAGGTTTAGATTTGGGGTTGGGTTTAGATTTGGGGTTAGGTTTAGATTTTAGGTTTAGATTTGGGGTTAGGTTTAGATTTTAGGTTTAGATTTGGGGTTAGGTTTAGATTTGGGGTTAGGTTTAGATTTTAGGTTTAGATTTGGGGTTAGGTTTAGATTTGAGGTTTAGATTTGGGGTTAGGTTTAGATTTGGGGTTAGGTTTAGATTTTAGGTTTAGATTTGGGGTTAGGTTTAGATTTTAGGTTTAAATTTGGGGTAAGGTTTAGATTTGGAGTTAGGTTTAGATTTTAGGTTTAGATTTGGGGTTAGGTTTAGATTTGGAGTTAGGTTTAGATTTTAGGTTTAGATTTGGGGTTAGATTTAGATTTTAGGTTTAGATTTTAGGTTTAGATTTGGGGTAAGGTTTAGATTTGGGGTTAGGTTTAGATTTTAGGTTTAGATTTGGGGTTAGGTTTAGATTTTAGGTTTAGATTTGGAGTTAGGCTTAGATTTGTGGTTTAGATTTGGGGTTAGGTTTAGATTTGGGGTTAGGTTTAGATTTTAGGTTTAGATTTGGGGTTAGGTTTAGATTTTAGGTTTAGATTTGGGGTTAGGTTTAGATTTGGGGTTAGGTTTAGATTTTAGGTTTAGATTTGGGGTTAGGTTTAGATTTGGGGTTAGGTTTAGATTTTAGGTTTAGATTTGGGGTTAGGTTTAGATTTTAGGTTTAGATTTGGGGTTAGGTTTATATTTTAGGTTTAGATTTGGGGTTAGGTTTAGATTTTAGGTTTAGATTTGGGGTAAGGTTTAGATTTGGGGTTAGGTTTAGATTTTAGGTTTAGATTTGGGGTTAGGTTTAGATTTTAGGTTTAGATTTGGTGTTAGGTTTAGATTTTAGGTTTAGATTTGGGGTAAGGTTTAGATTTGGGGTTAGGTTTAGATTTTAGGTTTAGATTTGGGGTTAGGTTTAGATTTGGGGTTAGGTTTAGATTTTAGGTTTAGATATGGGGTTAGGTTTAGATTTTAGGTTTAGATTTTAGGTTTAGGTTTAGATTTGGGGTTAGGTTTAGATTTTAGGTTTAGATTTGGGGTTAGGTTTAGATTTTAGGTTTAGATTTGGGGTTAGGTTTAGATTTGGGGTTAGGTTTAGATTTTAGGTTTAGATTTGGGGTTAGGTTTAGATTTTAGGTTTAGATTTGGGGTTAGGTTTAGATTTGGGGTTAGGTTTAGATTTTAGGTTTAGATTTGGGGTTAGGTTTAGATTTTAGGTTTAGATTTGGGTTTAGGTTTAGATTTTAGGTTTAGATTTGGGGTTAGGTTTAGATTTGGGGTTAGGTTTAGATTTTAGGTTTAGATTTGGGGTTAGGTTTACATTTGGGGTTAGGTTTAGATTTTAGGTTTAGATTTGGGGTTAGGTTTAGATTTTAGGTTTAGATTTGGGGTTAGGTTTATATTTGGGGTTAGGTTTAGATTTTAGGTTTAGATTTGGGGTTAGGTTTAGATTTGGGGTTAGGTTTACATTTGGGGTTAGGTTTAGATTTTAGGTTTAGATTTGGGGTTAGGTTTAGATTTTAGGTTTAGATTTGGGGTTAGGTTTATATTTGGGGTTAGGTTTAGATTTTAGGTTTAGATTTGGGGTTAGGTTTAGATTTGGGGTTAGGTTTAGATTTTAGGTTTAAATTTGGGGTTAGGTTTAGATTTTAGGTTTAGATTTGGGGTTAGGTTTAGATTTGGGGTTAGGTTTAGATTTTAAGTTTAGATTTGGGGTTAGGTTTAGATTTGGGGTTAGGTTTAGATTTTAGGTTTAGATTTGGGGTTAGGTTTAGATTTTAGGTGTAGATTTGGGGTTAGGTTTAGATTTGGGGTTAGGTTTAGATTTTAGGTTTAGATTTGGGGTTAGGTTTAGATTTTAGGATTATATTTGGGGTAAGGTTTAGATTTGGGGTTAGGTTTAGATTTTAGGTTTAGATTTGGTGTTAGGTTTAGATTTTAGGTTTAGAATTGGGGTTAGGTTTAGATTTTAGGTTTAGATTTGGGGTTAGGTTTAGATTTGGGGTTAAGTTTAGATTTTAGGTTTAGATTTGGGGTTAGGTTTAGATTTTAGGTTTAGATTTGGGGTTAGGTTTAGATTTTAGGTGTAGATTTGGGGTTAGGTTTAGATTTGGGGTTAGGTTTAGATTTTAGGTTTAGATTTGGGGTTAGGTTTAGATTTTAGGTTTATATTTGGGGTAAGGTTTAGATTTGGGGTTAGGTTTAGATTTTAGGTTTAGATTTGGGGTTAGGTTTAGATTTTAGGTTTAGAATTGGGGTTAGGTTTAGATTTTAGGTGTAGATTTGGGGTTAGGTTTAGATTTGGGGTTAGGTTTAGATTTTAGGTTTAGATTTGGGGTTAGGTTTAGATTTTAGGTTTAGATATGGGGTTAGGTTTAGATTTTAGGTTTAGATTTGGGGTTAGGCTTAGATTTTAGGTTTATATTTGGGGTAAGGTTTATATTTTAGGTTTAGATTTGGGGTAAGGTTTAGATTTGGGGTTAGGTTTAGATTTTAGGTTTAGATTTGGGGTTAGGTTTAGATTTTAGGTTTAGATTTGGGGTTAGGTTTAGATTTGGGGTTAGGTTTAGATTTTAGGTTTAGATTTGGGGTTAGGTTTAGGTTTTAGGTTTAGATTTGGGGTTAGGTTTAGATTTGGGGTTAGGTTTAGATTTTAGGTTTAGATTTGGGGTTAGGTTTAGATTTTAGGTTTAGATTTGGGGTTAGGTTTAGATTTTAGGTTTAGATTTGGGGTTAGGTTTAGATTTGGGGTTAGGTTTAGATTTTAGGTTTAGATTTGGGGTTAGGTTTAGATTTGGGGTTAGGTTTAGATTTTAGGTTTAGATTTGGGGTTAGGTTTAGAATTTAGGTTTAAATTTGGGGTTAGGTTTAGATTTTAGGTTTAGATTTGGGGTTAGGTTTAGATTTTAGGTTTAGATTTGGGGTTAGGTTTAGATTTGGGGTTAGGTTTAGATTTTAGGTTTAGATTTGGGGTTAGGTTTAGATTTGGGGTTAGGTTTAGATTTTAGGTTTAGATTTGGGGTTAGGTTTAGATTTTAGGTTTAGATTTAGGTTAGGTTTAGATTTGGGGTTAGGTTTAGATTTTAGGTTTAGATTTGGGGTTAGGTTTAGATTTTAGGTTTAAATTTGGGGTAAGGTTTAGATTTGAGGTTAGGTTTAGATTTTAGGTTTAGATTTGGGGTTAGGTTTAGATTTTAGGTTTAGAATTGGGGTTAGGTTTAGATTTTAGGTTTAGATTTGGGGTTAGGTTTAGATTTGGAGTTAGGTTTAGATTTTAGGTTTAGATTTGGGGTTAGGTTTAGATTTTAGGTTTAGATTTGGGGTTAGGTTTAGATTTTAGGTTTAGATTTGGGGTTAGGTTTAGATTTTAGGTTTAGATTTGGGGTTAGGTTTAGATTTTAGGTTTAGATTTGGGGTTAGGTTTAGGTTTTAGGTTTAGATTTGGGGTTAGGTTTAGATTTGGGGTTAGGTTTAGATTTTAGGTTTAGATTTGGGGTTAGGTTTAGATTTTAGGTTTAGATTTTAGGTTTAGATTTGGGGTTAGGTTTAGATTTTAGGTTTAGATTTGGGGTTAGGTTTAGATTTTAGGTTTAGATTTGGGGTTAGGTTTAGATTTGGGGTTAGGTTTAGATTTTAGGTTTAGATTTGGGGTTAGGTTTAGAATTTAGGTTTAAATTTGGGGTTAGGTTTAGATTTTAGGTTTAGACTTGGGGTTAGGTTTAGATTTGGGGTTAGGTTTAGATTTTAGGTTTAGATTTGGGGTTAGGTTTAGATTTGGGGTTAGGTTTAGATTTTAGGTTTAGATTTGGGGTTAGGTTTAGATTTGGGGTTAGGTTTAGATTTTAGGTTTAGATTTGGGGTTAGGTTTAGATTTTAGGTTTAGATTTGGGGTTAGGTTTATATTTGGGGTTAGGTTTAGATTTTAGGTTTAGATTTGGGGTTAGGTTTAGATTTTAGGTTTAAATTTGGGGTAAGGTTTAGATTTGAGGTTAGGTTTAGATTTTAGGTTTAGATTTGGGGTTAGGTTTAGATTTTAGGTTTAGAATTGGGGTTAGGTTTAGATTTTAGGTTTAGATTTGGGGTTAGGTTTAGATTTGGAGTTAGGTTTAGATTTTAGGTTTAGATTTGGGGTTAGGTTTAGATTTTAGGTTTAGATTTTAGGTTTAGATTTGGGGTTAGGTTTAGATTTTAGGTTTAGATTTGGGGTTAGGTTTAGATTTGGGGTTAGGTTTAGATTTTAGGTTTAGATTTGGGGTTAGGTTTAGGTTTTAGGTTTAGATTTGGGGTTAGGTTTAGATTTGGGGTTAGGTTTAGATTTTAGGTTTAGATTTGGGGTTAGGTTTAGATTTTAGGTTTAGATTTGGGGTTAGGTTTAGATTTGGGGTTAGGTTTAGATTTTAGGTTTAGATTTGGGGTTAGATTTAGATTTGGGGTTAGGTTTAGATTTTAGGTTTAGATTTGGGGTTAGGTTTAGATTTGGGGTTAGGTTTAGATTTTAGGTTTAGATTTGGGGTTAGGTTTAGATTTTAGGTCTAGATTTTAGGTTTAGATTTGGGGTTAGGTTTAGATTTTAGGTTTAGATTTGGGGTTAGGTTTAGATTTTAGGTTTAGATTTGGGGTTAGGTTTAGATTTTAGGTTTAGATTTGGGGTAAGGTTTAGATTTGGGGTTAGGTTTAGATTTTAGGTTTAGATTTGGGGTTAGGTTTAGATTTGGGGTTAGGTTTAGATTTTAGGTTTAGATTTGGGGTTAGGTTTAGATTTTAGGTTTAGATATGGGGTTAGGTTTAGATTTGGGGTTAGGTTTAGATTTTAGGTTTAGATTTGGGGTTAGGTTTAGATTTGGGGTTAGGTTTAGATTTTAGGTTTAGATTTGGGGTTAGGTTTAGATTTTAGGTTTAGATTTGGGGTTATGTTTAGATTTGGGGTTAGGTTTAGATTTTAGGTTTAGATTTGGGGTTAGGTTTAGATTTTAGGTTTAGATTTGGGGTTAGGTTTAGATTTTGGGTTAGGTTTAGATTTTAGGTTTAGATTTGGGGTTAGGTTTAGATTTTAGGTTTAGATTTGGGGTTAGGTTTAGATTTGGGGTTAGGTTTAGATTTTAGGTTTAGATTTGGGGTTAGGTTTAGATTTTAGGTTTAGATTTGGGGTTAGGTTTAGATTTGGGGTTAGGTTTAGATTTTAGGTTTAGATTTGGGGTTAGGTTTAGATTTTAGGTTTAGATTTGGGGTTAGGTTTAGATTTGGGGTTAGGTTTAGATTTTAGGTTTAGATTTGGGGTTAGGTTTAGATTTTAGGTTTAGATTTGGGGTTAGGTTTAGATTTTAGGTTTAGATTTGGGTTTAGGTTTAGATTTGGGGTTAGGTTTAGATTTTAGGTTTAGATTTGGGGTTAGGTTTAGATTTTAGGTGTAGATTTGGGGTTAGGTTTAGATTTGGGGTTAGGTTTAGATTTTAGGTTTAGATTTGGGGTTAGGTTTAGATTTTAGGTTTATATTTGGGGTAAGGGTTAGATTTGGGGTTAGGTTTAGATTTTAGGTTTAGATTTGGGGTTAGGTTTAGATTTTAGGTTTAGAATTGGGGTTAGGTTTAGATTTTAGGTGTAGATTTGGGGTTAGGTTTAGATTTGGGGTTAGGTTTAGATTTTAGGTTTAGATTTGGGGTTAGGTTTAGATTTTAGGTTTAGATTTTAGGTTTAGATTTGGGGTTAGGTTTAGATTTGGGGTTAGGTTTAGATTTTAGGTTTAGATTTGGGGTTAGTTTTAGATTTGGGGTTAGGTTTAGATTTTAGGTTTAGATTTGGTGTTAGGTTTAGATTTTAGGTTTAGATATGGGGTTAGGTTTAGATTTTAGGTTTAGATTTGGGGTTAGGTTTAGATTTTAGGTTTAGATTTGGGGTTAGGTTTAGATTTTAGGTTTAGATTTTAGGTTTAGATTTGGGGTTAGGTTTAGATTTGGGGTTAGGTTTAGATTTTAGGTTTAGATTTGGGGTTAGGTTTAGATTTTAGGTTTAGATTTGGGGTTAGGTTTAGATTTTAGGTTTAGATTTGGGGTTAGGTTTAGATTTTAGGTTTAGATTTGGGGTTAGGTTTAGATTTGGGGTTAGGTTTAGATTTTAGGTTTAGATTTGGGGTTAGGTTTAGATTTTAGGTTTAGATTTTAGGTTTAGATTTGTGGTTAGGTTTAGATTTTAGGTTTAGATTTGGGGTTAGGTTTAGATTTTAGGTTTAGATTTGGGGTAAGGTTTAGATTTGGGGTTAGGTTTAGATTTTAGGTTTAGATTTGGGGTTAGGTTTAGATTTGGGGTTAGGTTTAGATTTTAGGTTTAGATTTGGGGTTAGGTTTAGATTTGGGGTTAGGTTTAGATTTTAGGTTTAGATTTGGGGTTAGGTTTAGATTTTAGGTTTAGATATGGGGTTAGGTTTAGATTTTAGGTTTAGATTTGGGGTTAGGTTTAGATTTTAGGTTTAGATTTGGGGTTAGGTTTAGATTTTAGGTTTAGATTTGGGGTTAGGTTTAGATTTTAGGTTTAGATTTGGGGTTAGGTTTAGATTTGAGGGTAGGTTTAGATTTTAGGTTTACATTTGGAGTTAGGTTTAGATTTTAGGTTTAGATATGGGGTTAGGTTTAGATTTTAGGTTTAGATTTGGGGTTAGGTTTAGATTTTAGGTTTAGATATGGGGTTAGGTTTAGATTTTAGGTTTAGATTTGGGGTTAGGTTTAGATTTTAGGTTTAGATTTGGGGTTAGGTTTAGATTTTAGGTTTAGATTTGGGGTTAGGTTTAGATTTTAGGTTTAGATTTGGGGTTAGGTTTAGATTTTAGGTTTAGATTTGGGGTTAGGTTTAGATTTGGGGTTAGGTTTAGATTTTAGGATTAGATTTGGGGTTAGGTTTAGGTTTTAGGTTTAGATTTGGGGTTAGGTTTAGATTTGGGGTTAGGTTTAGATTTTAGGTTTAGATTTGGGGTTAGGTTTAGATTTTAGGTTTAGATTTGGGGTTAGGTTTAGATTTGGGGTTAGGTTTAGATTTTAGGTTTAGATTTGGGGTTAGGTTTAGATTTGGGGTTAGGTTTAGATTTTAGGTGTAGATTTGGGGTTAGGTTTAGATTTGGGGTTAGGTTTAGATTTGGTGTTAGGTTTAGATTTTAGGTTTAGATTTGGGGTTAGGTTTAGATTTTAGGTTTAGAATTGGGGTTAGGTTTAGATTTTAGGTTTAGATTTGGGGTTAGGCTTAGATTTGGGGTTAGGTTTAGATTTTAGGTTTAGATTTGGGGTTAGGTTTAGATTTTAGGTTTAGATTTCAGGTTTAGATTTGGGGTTAGGTTTAGATTTTAGGTTTAGATTTGGGGTTAGGTTTAGATTTGGGGTTAGGTTTAGATTTTAGGTTTAGATTTGGGGTTAGGTTTAGATTTTAGGTTTAGATTTGGGGTAAGGTTTAGATTTGGGGTTAGGTTTAGATTTTAGGTTTAGATTTGGGGTTAGATTTAGATTTGGGGTTAGGTTTAGATTTTAGGTTTAGATTTGGGGTTAGGTTTAGATTTTAGGTTTAGATATGGGGTTAGGTTTAGATTTTAGGTTTAGATTTGGGGTTAGGTTTAGATTTTAGGTTTAGATTTGGGGTTAGGTTTAGATTTTAGGTTTAGATTTGGGTTAAGGTTTAGATTTGGGGTTAGGTTTAGATTTTAGGTTTACATTTGGGGTAAGGGTTAGATTTGGGGTTAGGTTTAGATTTTAGGTTTAGATTTGGGGTTAGGTTTAGATTTTAGGTTTAGAATTGGGGTTAGGTTTAGATTTTAGGTGTAGATTTGGGGTTAGGTTTAGATTTGGGGTTAGGTTTAGATTTTAGGTTTAGATTTGGGGTTAGGTTTAGATTTTAGGTTTAGATTTTAGGTTTAGATTTGGGGTTAGGTTTAGATTTGGGGTTAGGTTTAGATTTTAGGTTTAGATTTGGGGTTAGTTTTAGATTTGGGGTTAGGTTTAGATTTTAGGTTTAGATTTGGTGTTAGGTTTAGATTTTAGGTTTAGATATGGGGTTAGGTTTAGATTTTAGGTTTAGATTTGGGGTTAGGTTTAGATTTTAGGTTTAGATTTGGGGTTAGGTTTAGATTTTAGGTTTAGATTTTAGGTTTAGATTTGGGGTTAGGTTTAGATTTGGGGTTAGGTTTAGATTTTAGGTTTAGATTTGGGGTTAGGTTTAGATTTTAGGTTTAGATTTGGGGTTAGGTTTAGATTTTAGGTTTAGATTTGGGGTTAGGTTTAGATTTTAGGTTTAGATTTGGGGTTAGGTTTAGATTTGGGGTTAGGTTTAGATTTTAGGTTTAGATTTGGGGTTAGGTTTAGATTTTAGGTTTAGATTTTAGGTTTAGATTTGTGGTTAGGTTTAGATTTTAGGTTTAGATTTGGGGTTAGGTTTAGATTTTAGGTTTAGATTTGGGGTAAGGTTTAGATTTGGGGTTAGGTTTAGATTTTAGGTTTAGATTTGGGGTTAGGTTTAGATTTGGGGTTAGGTTTAGATTTTAGGTTTAGATTTGGGGTTAGGTTTAGATTTGGGGTTAGGTTTAGATTTTAGGTTTAGATTTGGGGTTAGGTTTAGATTTTAGGTTTAGATATGGGGTTAGGTTTAGATTTTAGGTTTAGATTTGGGGTTAGGTTTAGATTTTAGGTTTAGATTTGGGGTTAGGTTTAGATTTTAGGTTTAGATTTGGGGTTAGGTTTAGATTTTAGGTTTAGATTTGGGGTTAGGTTTAGATTTGAGGGTAGGTTTAGATTTTAGGTTTACATTTGGAGTTAGGTTTAGATTTTAGGTTTAGATATGGGGTTAGGTTTAGATTTTAGGTTTAGATTTGGGGTTAGGTTTAGATTTTAGGTTTAGATATGGGGTTAGGTTTAGATTTTAGGTTTAGATTTGGGGTTAGGTTTAGATTTTAGGTTTAGATTTGGGGTTAGGTTTAGATTTTAGGTTTAGATTTGGGGTTAGGTTTAGATTTTAGGTTTAGATTTGGGGTTAGGTTTAGATTTTAGGTTTAGATTTGGGGTTAGGTTTAGATTTGGGGTTAGGTTTAGATTTTAGGATTAGATTTGGGGTTAGGTTTAGGTTTTAGGTTTAGATTTGGGGTTAGGTTTAGATTTGGGGTTAGGTTTAGATTTTAGGTTTAGATTTGGGGTTAGGTTTAGATTTTAGGTTTAGATTTGGGGTTAGGTTTAGATTTGGGGTTAGGTTTAGATTTTAGGTTTAGATTTGGGGTTAGGTTTAGATTTGGGGTTAGGTTTAGATTTTAGGTGTAGATTTGGGGTTAGGTTTAGATTTGGGGTTAGGTTTAGATTTGGTGTTAGGTTTAGATTTTAGGTTTAGATTTGGGGTTAGGTTTAGATTTTAGGTTTAGAATTGGGGTTAGGTTTAGATTTTAGGTTTAGATTTGGGGTTAGGCTTAGATTTGGGGTTAGGTTTAGATTTTAGGTTTAGATTTGGGGTTAGGTTTAGATTTTAGGTTTAGATTTCAGGTTTAGATTTGGGGTTAGGTTTAGATTTTAGGTTTAGATTTGGGGTTAGGTTTAGATTTGGGGTTAGGTTTAGATTTTAGGTTTAGATTTGGGGTTAGGTTTAGATTTTAGGTTTAGATTTGGGGTTAGGTTTAGATTTTAGGTTTAGATTTGGGGTAAGGTTTAGATTTGGGGTTAGGTTTAGATTTTAGGTTTAGATTTGGGGTTAGATTTAGATTTGGGGTTAGGTTTAGATTTTAGGTTTAGATTTGGGGTTAGGTTTAGATTTTAGGTTTAGATATGGGGTTAGGTTTAGATTTTAGGTTTAGATTTGGGGTTAGGTTTAGATTTTAGGTTTAGATTTGGGGTTAGGTTTAGATTTTAGGTTTAGATTTGGGTTAAGGTTTAGATTTGGGGTTAGGTTTAGATTTTAGGTTTACATTTGGGGTTAGGTTTAGATTTGGGGGTAGGTTTAGATTTTAGGTTTACATTTGGGGTTAGGTTTAGATTTTAGGTTTAGATATGGGGTTAGGTTTAGATTTGGGGTTAGGTTTAGATTTTAGGTTTAGATATGGGGTTAGGTTTAGATTTGGGGTTAGGTTTAGATTTTAGGTTTAGAATTGGGGTTAGGTTTAGATTTGGGGTTAGGTTTAGATTTTAGGTTTAGATTTGGGGTTAGGTTTAGATTTTAGGTTTAGATTTGGGGTTAGGTTTAGATTTGGGGTTAGGTTTAGATTTTAGGTTTAGATTTGGGCTTAGGTTTAGGTTTTAGGTTTAGATTTGGGGTTAGGTTTAGATTTGGGGTTAGGTTTAGATTTTAGGTTTAGATTTGGGGTTAGGTTTAGATTTTAGGTTTAGATTTGGGGTTAGGTTTATATTTGGGGGTTAGGTTTAGATTTTAGGTTTAGATTTGGGGTTAGGTTAAGATTTTAGGTTTAGATTTTGGGTTAGGTTTAGATTTTAGGTTTAGATTTGGGGTTAGGTTTAGATTTCGGGTTAGGTTTAGATTTTAGGTTTAGATTTGGGGTTAGGTTTAGATTTGGGGTTAGGTTTAGATTTTAGGTTTAGATTTGGGGTTAGGTTTAGATTTTAGGTTTAAATTTGGGGTTAGGTTTAGATTTTAGGTTTAGATTTGGGGTTAGGTTTAGATTTGGGGTTAGGTTTAGATTTTAGGTTTAGATTTGGGGTTAGGTTTAGATTTGGGGTTAGGTTTAGATTTTAGGTTTAGATTTGGGGTTAGGTTTAGATTTGGGGTTAGGTTTAGATTTTAGGTTTAGATTTGGGGTTAGGTTTAGATTTTAGGTTTAGATTTGGGGTTAGGTTTAGATTTGGGGTTAGGTTTAGATTTTAGGTTTAGATTTGGGGTTAGGTTTAGATTTTAGGCTTAAATTTGGGGTAAGGTTTAGATTTGGGGTTAGGTTTAGATTTTAGGTTTAGATTTGGGGTTAGGTTTAGATTTTAGGTTTAGATTTGGGGTTAGGTTTAGATTTTAGGTTTAGATTTGGGGTTAGGTTTAGATTTGGGGTTAGGTTTAGATTTTAGGTTTAGATTTGGGGTTAGGTTTAGATTTTAGGTTTAGATTTGGGGTTAGGTTTGATTTGGTGTTAGGTTTAGATTTTAGGTCTAGATTTGGGGTTAGGTTTAGATTTGGGGTTAGGTTTAGATTTTAGGTTTAGATTTGGGGTTAGGTTTAGATTTTAGGCTTAAATTTGGGGTAAGGTTTAGATTTGGGGTTAGGTTTAGATTTTAGGTTTAGATTTGGGGTTAGGTTTAGATTTTAGGTTTAGATTTGGGGTTAGGTTTAGATTTTAGGTTTAGATTTGGGGTTAGGTTTAGATTTGGGGTTAGGTTTAGATTTTAGGTTCAGATTTGGGGTTAGGTTTAGATTTTAGGTTTAGATTTGGGGTTAGGTTTAGATTTTAGGTTTAGATTTGGGGTTTAGATTTGGGGTTAGGTTTAGATTTGGGGTTTAGATTTGGGGTTAGGTTTAGATTTTAGGTTTAGATTTGGGGTTAGGTTTAGATTTTAGGTTTAGATTTGGGGTTAGGTTTACATTTGGGGTTAGGTTTAGATTTTAGGTTTAGATTTGGGGTTAGGTTTAGATTTTAGGTTTAGATTTGGGGTTAGGTTTAGATTTTAGGTTTAGATTTGGGGTTAGGTTTAGATTTGGGGTTAGGTTTAGATTTTAGGTTTAGATTTGGGGTTAGGTTTAGATTTTAGGTTTAGATTTTAGGTTTAGATTTGGGGTTAGGTTTAGATTTGGGGTTAGGTTTAGATTTTAGGTTTAGATTTGGGGTTAGGTTTAGATTTTAGGTTTAGATTTGGGGTTAGGTTTAGATTTGGGGTTAGGTTTAGATTTTAGGTTAAGATTTGGGGTTTAGATTTGGGGTTAGGTTTAGATTTGGGGTTTAGATTTGGGGTTAGGTTTAGATTTTAGGTTTAGATTTGGGGTTAGGTTTAGATTTGGGGTTAGGTTTAGATTTTAGGTTTAGATTTGGGGTTAGGTTTAGATTTTAGGTTTAGATTTGGGGTTAGGTTTAGATTTGGGGTTAGGTTTAGATTTTAGGTTTAGATTTGGGGTTAGGTTTAGATTTTAGGTTTAGATTTGGGGTTAGGTTTAGATTTGGGGTTAGGTTTAGATGTTAGGTTTAGATTTGGGGTTAGGTTAAGATTTTAGGTTTAGATTTGGGGTTAAGTTTAGATTTGGGGTTAGGTTTAGATTTTAGGTTTAGATTTGGGGTTAGGTTTAGATTTTAGGTTCAGATTTCGGGTTAGGTTTAGATTTTAGGTTCAGATTTGGGGTTAGGTTTAGATTTTAGGTTTAGATTTGGGGTTAGGTTTAGATTTTAGGTTTAGATTTGGGGTTAGGTTTAGATTTGGGGTTTAGATTTGGGGTTAGGTTTAGATTTTAGGTTTAGATTTGGGGTTAGGTTTAGATTTGGGGTTAGGTTTAGATTTTAGGTTTAGATTTGGGGTTAGGTTTAGATTTTAGGTTTAGATTTTAGGTTTAGATTTGGGGTTAGGTTTAGATTTGGGGTTAGGTTTAGATTTTAGGTTTAGATTTGGGGTTAGGTTTAGATTTTAGGTTTAGATTTGGGGTTAGGTTTAGATTTGGGGTTAGGTTTAGATTTTAGGTTTAGATTTGGGGTTAGGTTTAGATTTGGGGTTAGGTTTAGATTTTAGGTTTAGATTTGGGGTTAGGTTTAGATTTGGGGTTAGGTTTAGATTTTAGGTTTAGATTTGGGGTTAGGTTTAGATTTTAGGTTTAGATTTGGGCTTAGGTTTAGATTTGGGGTTAGGTTTAGATTTTAGGTTTAGATTTGGGGTTAGGTTTAGATTTTAGGCTTAAATTTGGGGTAAGGTTTAGATTTGGGGTTAGGTTTAGATTTTAGGTTTAGATTTGGGGTTAGGTTTAGATTTTAGGTTTAGATTTGGGGTTAGGTTTAGATTTGGGGTTAGGTTTAGATTTTAGGTTTAGATTTGGGGTTAGGTTTAGATTTTAGGTTTAGATTTGGGGTTAGGTTTGATTTGGTGTTAGGTTTAGATTTTAGGTCTAGATTTGGGGTTAGGTTTAGATTTGGGGTTAGGTTTAGATTTGGGGTTAGGTTTAGATTTTAGGTTTAGATTTGGGGTTAGGTTTAGATTTTAGGTTTAGATATGGGGTTAGGTTTACATTTGCGGTTAGGTTTAGATTTTAGGTTTAGATTTGGGGTTAGGTTTAGATTTTAGGTTTAGATTTGGGGTTAGGTTTAGATTTGGGGTTAGGTTTAGATTTTAGGTTTAGATTTGGGGTTAGGTTTGGATTTTAGGTTTAGATTTTGGGGTTAGGTTTAGATTTGGGGTTAGGTTTACATTTTAGGTTTAGATTTGGGGTAAGGTTTAGATTTTAGGTTTATATTTGGGGTTAGGTTTAGATTTTAGGTTTAGATTTGGGGTTAGGTTTAGATTTGGGGTTAGGTTTAGATTTTAGGTTTAGATTTGGCGTTAGGTTTAGATTTTAGGTTCAGATTTGGTGTTAGGTTTAGATTTTAGGTTCAGATTTCGGGTTAGGTTTAGATTTTAGGTTTAGATTTGGGGTTAGGTTTAGATTTTAGGTTAAGATTTGGGGTTTAGATTTGGGGTTAGGTTTAGATTTGGGGTTTAGATTTGGGGTTAGGTTTAGATTTTAGGTTTAGATTTGGGGTTAGGTTTAGATTTGGGGTTAGGTTTAGATTTTAGGTTTAGATTTGGGGTTAGGTTTAGATTTTAGGTTTAGATTTGGGGTTAGGTTTAGATTTGGGGTTAGGTTTAGATTTTAGGTTTAGATTTGGGGTTAGGTTTAGATTTTAGGTTTAGATTTGGGGTTAGGTTTAGATTTGGGGTTAGGTTTAGATGTTAGGTTTAGATTTGGGGTTAGGTTAAGATTTTAGGTTTAGATTTGGGGTTAAGTTTAGATTTGGGGTTAGGTTTAGATTTTAGGTTTAGATTTGGGGTTAGGTTTAGATTTTAGGTTCAGATTTCGGGTTAGGTTTAGATTTTAGGTTCAGATTTGGGGTTAGGTTTAGATTTTAGGTTTAGATTTGGGGTTAGGTTTAGATTTTAGGTTTAGATTTGGGGTTAGGTTTAGATTTGGGGTTTAGATTTGGGGTTAGGTTTAGATTTTAGGTTTAGATTTGGGGTTAGGTTTAGATTTTAGGTTCAGATTTGGGGTTAGGTGTAGATTTTAGGTTCAGATTTGGGGTTAGGTTTATATTTTAGGTTTAGATTTGGGGTTAGGTTTAGATTTTAGGTTTAGATTTGGGGTTTAGATTTGGGGTTAGGTTTAGATTTGGGGTTTAGATTTGGGGTTAGGTTTAGATTTTAGGTTTAGATTTGGGGTTAGGTTTAGATTTGAGGTTAGGTTTAGATTTTAGGTTTAGATTTGGGGTTAGGTTTAGATTTTAGGTTTAGATTTGGGGTTAGGTTTAGATTTGGGGTTAGGTTTAGATTTTAGGTTTAGATTTGGGGTTAGGTTTAGATTTGGGGTTAGGTTTAGATTTTAGGTTTAGATTTGGGGTTAGGTTTAGATTTTAGGTTCAGATTTGGGGTTAGGTTTAGATTTTAGGTTTAGATTTGGGGTTAGGTTTAGATTTTAGGTTTAGATTTGGGGTTAGGTTTAGATTTTAGGTTAAGATTTGGGGTTTAGATTTGGGGTTAGGTTTAGATTTGGGGTTTAGATTTGGGGTTAGGTTTAGATTTTAGGTTTAGATTTGGGGTTAGGTTTAGATTTGGGGTTAGGTTTAGATTTTAGGTTTAGATTTGGGGTTAGGTTTAGATTTTAGGTTTAGATTTGGGGTTAGGTTTAGATTTTAGGTTTAGATTTGGGGTTAGGTTTAGATTTGGGGTTAGGTTTAGATTTTAGGTTTAGATTTGGGGTTAGGTTAAGATTTTAGGTTTAGATTTGGGGTTAAGTTTAGATTTGGGGTTAGGTTTAGATTTTAGGTTTAGATTTGGGGTTAGGTTTAGATTTTAGGTTTAGATTTGGGGTTAGGTTTAGATTTTAGGTTTAGATTTGGGGTTAGGTTTAGATTTTAGGTTCAGATTTGGGGTTAGGTTTAGATTTTAGGTTTAGATTTGGGGTTAGGTTTAGATTTTAGGTTTAGATTTGGGGTTTAGATTTGGGGTTAGGTTTAGATTTGGGGTTTAGATTTGGGGTTAGGTTTAGATTTTAGGTTTAGATTTGGGGTTAGGTTTAGATTTTAGGTTTAGATTTGGGGTTAGGTTTACATTTGGGGTTAGGTTTAATTTTAGGTTTAGATTTGGGGTTAGGTTTAGATTTTAGGTTTAGATTTGGGGTTAGGTTTAGATTTTAGGTTTAGATTTGGGGTTAGGTTTAGATTTGGGGTTAGGTTTAGATTTTAGGTTTAGATTTGGGGTTAGGTTTAGATTTGGGGTTAGGTTTAGATTTTAGGTTTAGATTTGGGGTTAGGTTTAGATTTTAGGTTTAGATTTGGGGTTTAGATTTGGGGTTAGGTTTAGATTTGGGGTTTAGATTTGGGGTTAGGTTTAGATTTTAGGTTTAGATTTGGGGTTAGGTTTAGATTTGGGGTTAGGTTTAGATTTTAGGTTTAGATTTGGGGTTAGGTTTAGATTTGGGGTTAGGTTTAGATTTTAGGTTTAGATTTGGGGTTAGGTTTAGATTTGGGGTTAGGTTTAGATTTTAGGTTTAGATTTGGGGTTAGGTTTAGATTTTAGGTTTAGATTTGGGCTTAGGTTTAGATTTGGGGTTAGGTTTAGATTTTAGGTTTAGATTTGGGGTTAGGTTTAGATTTTAGGCTTAAATTTGGGGTAAGGTTTAGATTTGGGGTTAGGTTTAGATTTTAGGTTTAGATTTGGGGTTAGGTTTAGATTTTAGGTTTAGATTTGGGGTTAGGTTTAGATTTGGGGTTAGGTTTAGATTTTAGGTTTAGATTTGGGGTTAGGTTTAGATTTTAGGTTTAGATTTGGGGTTAGGTTTGATTTGGTGTTAGGTTTAGATTTTAGGTCTAGATTTGGGGTTAGGTTTAGATTTGGGGTTAGGTTTAGATTTGGGGTTAGGTTTAGATTTTAGGTTTAGATTTGGGGTTAGGTTTAGATTTTAGGTTCAGATTTCGGGTTAGGTTTAGATTTTAGGTTCAGATTTGGGGTTAGGTTTAGATTTTAGGTTTAGATTTGGGGTTAGGTTTAGATTTTAGGTTAAGATTTGGGGTTTAGATTTGGGGTTAGGTTTAGATTTGGGGTTTAGATTTGGGGTTAGGTTTAGATTTTAGGTTTAGATTTGGGGTTAGGTTTAGATTTGGGGTTAGGTTTAGATTTTAGGTTTAGATTTGGGGTTAGGTTTAGATTTTAGGTTTAGATTTGGGGTTAGGTTTAGATTTTAGGTTTAGATTTGGGGTTAGGTTTAGATTTTAGGTTTAGATTTGGGGTTAGGTTTAGATTTGGGGTTAGGTTTAGATTTTAGGTTTAGATTTGGGGTTAGGTTAAGATTTTAGGTTTAGATTTGGGGTTAAGTTTAGATTTGGGGTTAGGTTTAGATTTTAGGTTTAGATTTGGGGTTAGGTTTAGATTTTAGGTTTAGATTTGGGGTTAGGTTTAGATTTTAGGTTTAGATTTGGGGTTAGGTTTAGATTTTAGGTTCAGATTTGGGGTTAGGTTTAGATTTTAGGTTTAGATTTGGGGTTAGGTTTAGATTTTAGGTTTAGATTTGGGGTTTAGATTTGGGGTTAGGTTTAGATTTGGGGTTTAGATTTGGGGTTAGGTTTAGATTTTAGGTTTAGATTTGGGGTTAGGTTTAGATTTTAGGTTTAGATTTGGGGTTAGGTTTACATTTGGGGTTAGGTTTAGATTTTAGGTTTAGATTTGGGGTTAGGTTTAGATTTTAGGTTTAGATTTGGGGTTAGGTTTAGATTTTAGGTTTAGATTTGGGGTTAGGTTTAGATTTGGGGTTAGGTTTAGATTTTAGGTTTAGATTTGGGGTTAGGTTTAGATTTGGGGTTAGGTTTAGATTTTAGGTTTAGATTTGGGGTTAGGTTTAGATTTTAGGTTTAGATTTGGGGTTAGGTTTAGATTTGGGGTTAGGTTTAGATTTTAGGTTTAGATTTGGGGTTAGGTTTAGATTTTAGGTTTAGATTTGGGGTTAGGTTTAGATTTGGGGTTAGGTTTAGATTTTAGGTTTAGATTTGGGGTTAGGTTTAGATTTGGGGTTAGGTTTAGATTTTAGGTTTAGATTTGGGGTTAGGTTTAGATTTGGGGTTAGGTTTAGATTTTAGGTTTAGATTTGGGGTTAGGTTTAGATTTTAGGTTTAGATTTGGGCTTAGGTTTAGATTTGGGGTTAGGTTTAGATTTTAGGTTTAGATTTGGGGTTAGGTTTAGATTTTAGGCTTAAATTTGGGGTAAGGTTTAGATTTGGGGTTAGGTTTAGATTTTAGGTTTAGATTTGGGGTTAGGTTTAGATTTTAGGTTTAGATTTGGGGTTAGGTTTAGATTTGGGGTTAGGTTTAGATTTTAGGTTTAGATTTGGGGTTAGGTTTAGATTTTAGGTTTAGATTTGGGGTTAGGTTTGATTTGGTGTTAGGTTTAGATTTTAGGTCTAGATTTGGGGTTAGGTTTAGATTTGGGGTTAGGTTTAGATTTGGGGTTAGGTTTAGATTTTAGGTTTAGATTTGGGGTTAGGTTTAGATTTTAGGTTAAGATTTGGGCTTAGGTTTACATTTGCGGTTAGGTTTAGATTTTAGGTTTAGATTTGGGGTTAGGTTTAGATTTTAGGTTTAGATTTGGGGTTAGGTTTAGATTTGGGGTTAGGTTTAGATTTTAGGTTTAGATTTGGGGTTAGGTTTGGATTTTAGGTTTAGATTTTGGGGTTAGGTTTAGATTTGGGGTTAGGTTTAGATTTTAGGTTTAGATTTGGGGTAAGGTTTAGATTTTAGGTTTATATTTGGGGTTAGGTTTAGATTTTAGGTTTAGATTTGGGGTTAGGTTTAGATTTGGGGTTAGGTTTAGATTTTAGGTTTAGATTTGGCGTTAGGTTTAGATTTTAGGTTCAGAATTCGGGTTAGGTTTAGATTTTAGGTTCAGATTTCGGGTTAGGTTTAGATTTTAGGTTTAGATTTGGGGTTAGGTTTAGATTTTAGGTTAAGATTTGGGTTTTAGATTTGGGGTTAGGTTTAGATTTGGGGTTTAGATTTGGGGTTAGGTTTAGATTTTAGGTTTAGATTTGGGGTTAGGTTTAGATTTGGGGTTAGGTTTAGATTTTAGGTTTAGATTTGGGGTTAGGTTTAGATTTTAGGTTTAGATTTGGGGTTAGGTTTAGATTTGGGGTTAGGTTTAGATTTTAGGTTTAGATTTGGGGTTAGGTTTAGATTTTAGGTTTAGATTTGGGGTTAGGTTTAGATTTGGGGTTAGGTTTAGATTTTAGGTTTAGATTTGGGGTTAGGTTAAGATTTTAGGTTTAGATTTGGGGTTAAGTTTAGATTTGGGGTTAGGTTTAGATTTTAGGTTTAGATTTGGGGTTAGGTTTAGATTTTAGGTTCAGATTTCGGGTTAGGTTTAGATTTTAGGTTCAGATTTGGGGTTAGGTTTAGATTTTAGGTTTAGATTTGGGGTTAGGTTTAGATTTTAGGTTTAGATTTGGGGTTAGGTTTAGATTTGGGGTTAGTTTTAGATTTTAGGTTTAGATTTGGGGTTAGGTTTAGATTTGGGGTTAGGTTTAGATTTTAGGTTCAGATTTGGGGTAGGTGTAGATTTTAGGTTCAGATTTGGGGTTAGGTTTATATTTTAGGTTTAGATTTGGGGTTAGGTTTAGATTTTAGGTTTAGATTTGGGGTTTAGATTTGGGGTTAGGTTTAGATTTGGGGTTTAGATTTGGGGTTAGGTTTAGATTTTAGGTTTAGATTTGGGGTTAGGTTTAGATTTGAGGTTAGGTTTAGATTTTAGGTTTAGATTTGGGGTTAGGTTTAGATTTTAGGTTTAGATTTGGGGTTAGGTTTAGATTTGGGGTTAGGTTTAGATTTTAGGTTTAGATTTGGGGTTAGGTTTAGATTTGGGGTTAGGTTTAGATTTTAGGTTTAGATTTGGGGTTAGGTTTAGATTTTAGGTTCAGATTTCGGGTTAGGTTTAGATTTTAGGTTCAGATTTGGGGTTAGGTTTAGATTTTAGGTTTAGATTTGGGGTTAGGTTTAGATTTTAGGTTAAGATTTGGGGTTTAGATTTGGGGTTAGGTTTAGATTTGGGGTTTAGATTTGGGGTTAGGTTTAGATTTTAGGTTTAGATTTGGGGTTAGGTTTAGATTTGGGGTTAGGTTTAGATTTTAGGTTTAGATTTGGGGTTAGGTTTAGATTTTAGGTTTAGATTTGGGGTTAGGTTTAGATTTTAGGTTTAGATTTGGGGTTAGGTTTAGATTTGGGGTTAGGTTTAGATTTTAGGTTTAGATTTGGGGTTAGGTTAAGATTTTAGGTTTAGATTTGGGGTTAAGTTTAGATTTGGGGTTAGGTTTAGATTTTAGGTTTAGATTTGGGGTTAGGTTTAGATTTTAGGTTTAGATTTGGGGTTAGGTTTAGATTTTAGGTTTAGATTTGGGGTTAGGTTTAGATTTTAGGTTCAGATTTGGGGTTAGGTTTAGATTTTAGGTTTAGATTTGGGGTTAGGTTTAGATTTTAGGTTTAGATTTGGGGTTTAGATTTGGGGTTAGGTTTAGATTTGGGGTTTAGATTTGGGGTTAGGTTTAGATTTTAGGTTTAGATTTGGGGTTAGGTTTAGATTTTAGGTTTAGATTTGGGGTTAGGTTTACATTTGGGGTTAGGTTTAATTTTAGGTTTAGATTTGGGGTTAGGTTTAGATTTTAGGTTTAGATTTGGGGTTAGGTTTAGATTTTAGGTTTAGATTTGGGGTTAGGTTTAGATTTGGGGTTAGGTTTAGATTTTAGGTTTAGATTTGGGGTTAGGTTTAGATTTTAGGTTTAGATTTGGGGTTAGGTTTAGATTTTAGGTTCAGATTTGGGGTTAGGTTTAGATTTTAGGTTTAGATTTGGGGTTAGGTTTAGATTTTAGGTTTAGATTTGGGGTTTAGATTTGGGGTTAGGTTTAGATTTGGGGTTTAGATTTGGGGTTAGGTTTAGATTTTAGGTTTAGATTTGGGGTTAGGTTTAGATTTTAGGTTTAGATTTGGGGTTAGGTTTACATTTGGGGTTAGGTTTAATTTTAGGTTTAGATTTGGGGTTAGGTTTAGATTTTAGGTTTAGATTTGGGGTTAGGTTTAGATTTTAGGTTTAGATTTGGGGTTAGGTTTAGATTTGGGGTTAGGTTTAGATTTTAGGTTTAGATTTGGGGTTAGGTTTACATTTGGGGTTAGGTTTAATTTTAGGTTTAGATTTGGGGTTAGGTTTAGATTTTAGGTTTAGATTTGGGGTTAGGTTTAGATTTTAGGCTTAAATTTGGGGTAAGGTTTAGATTTGGGGTTAGGTTTAGATTTTAGGTTTAGATTTGGGGTTAGGTTTAGATTTTAGGTTTAGATTTGGGGTTAGGTTTAGATTTGGGGTTAGGTTTAGATTTTAGGTTTAGATTTGGGGTTAGGTTTAGATTTTAGGTTTAGATTTGGGGTTAGGTTTGATTTGGTGTTAGGTTTAGATTTTAGGTCTAGATTTGGGGTTAGGTTTAGATTTGGGGTTAGGTTTAGATTTGGGGTTAGGTTTAGATTTTAGGTTTAGATTTGGGGTTAGGTTTAGATTTTAGGTTAAGATTTGGGCTTAGGTTTACATTTGCGGTTAGGTTTAGATTTTAGGTTTAGATTTGGGGTTAGGTTTAGATTTTAGGTTTAGATTTGGGGTTAGGTTTAGATTTGGGGTTAGGTTTAGATTTTAGGTTTAGATTTGGGGTTAGGTTTGGATTTTAGGTTTAGATTTTGGGGTTAGGTTTAGATTTGGGCTTAGGTTTAGATTTTAGGTTTAGATTTGGGGTAAGGTTTAGATTTTAGGTTTATATTTGGGGTTAGGTTTAGATTTTAGGTTTAGATTTGGGGTTAGGTTTAGATTTGGGGTTAGGTTTAGATTTTAGGTTTAGATTTGGGGTTAGGTTTAGATTTTAGGTTCAGATTTCGGGTTAGGTTTAGATTTTAGGTTCAGATTTGGGGTTAGGTTTAGATTTTAGGTTTAGATTTGGGGTTAGGTTTAGATTTTAGGTTAAGATTTGGGGTTTAGATTTGGGGTTAGGTTTAGATTTGGGGTTTAGATTTGGGGTTAGGTTTAGATTTTAGGTTTAGATTTGGGGTTAGGTTTAGATTTGGGGTTAGGTTTAGATTTTAGGTTTAGATTTGGGGTTAGGTTTAGATTTTAGGTTTAGATTTGGGGTTAGGTTTAGATTTGGGGTTAGGTTTAGATTTTAGGTTTAGATTTGGGGTTAGGTTTAGATTTTAGGTTTAGATTTGGGGTTAGGTTTAGATTTGGGGTTAGGTTTAGATTTTAGGTTTAGATTTGGGGTTAGGTTAAGATTTTAGGTTTAGATTTGGGGTTAAGTTTAGATTTGGGGTTAGGTTTAGATTTTAGGTTTAGATTTGGAGTTAGGTTTAGATTTTAGGTTCAGATTTCGGGTTAGGTTTAGATTTTAGGTTCAGATTTGGGGTTAGGTTTAGATTTTAGGTTTAGATTTGGGGTTAGGTTTAGATTTTAGGTTTAGATTTGGGGTTAGGTTTAGATTTGGGGTTTAGATTTGGGGTTAGGTTTAGATTTTAGGTTTAGATTTGGGGTTAGGTTTAGATTTTAGGTTCAGATTTCGGGTTAGGTGTAGATTTTAGGTTCAGATTTGGGGTTAGGGTTATATTTTAGGTTTAGATTTGGGGTTAGGTTTAGATTTTAGGTTTAGATTTGGGGTTTAGATTTGGGGTTTAGATTTGGGGTTAGGTTTAGATTTGGGGTTTAGATTTGGGGTTAGGTTTAGATTTTAGGTTTAGATTTGGGGTTAGGTTTAGATTTGAGGTTAGGTTTAGATTTTAGTTTTAGATTTGGGGTTAGGTTTAGATTTTAGGTTTAGATTTGGGGTTAGGTTTAGATTTGGGGTTAGGTTTAGATTTTAGGTTTAGATTTGGGGTTAGGTTTAGATTTTAGGTTTAGATTTGGGGTTAGGTTTAGATTTTAGGTTTAGATTTGGGGTTAGGTTTAGATTTTAGGTTTAGATTTGGGGTTAGGTTTAGATTTTAGGTTTAGATTTGGGGTTAGGTTTAGATTTTAGGTTTAGATTTGGGGTTAGGTTTAGATTTTAGGTTTAGATATGGGGTTAGGTTTAGATTTGGGGTTAGGTTTAGATTTTAGGTTTAGATTTGGGGTTAGGTTTAGATTTTAGGTTTAGATTTGGGGTTAGGTTTGGATTTGGGGTTAGGTTTAGATTTTAGGTTTAGATTTGGGGTTAGGTTTAGGTTTGGGGTTAGGTTTAGATTTTAGGTTTAGATTTGGGGTTAGGTTTAGATTTTAGGTTTAGATATGGGGTTAGGTTTAGATTTTAGGTTTAAATTTGGGGTAAGGTTTAGATTTGGGGTTAGGTTTAGATTTTAGGTTTAGATTTGGGGTTAGGTTTAGATTTTAGGTTTAGATTTGGTGTTAGGTTTAGATTTGGGGTTAGGTTTAGATTTGGGGTTAGGTTTAGATTTTTGGTTTAGATTTGGGGTTAGGTTTAGATTTTAGGTTTAGATTTGGGGTTAGGTTTAGATTTTAGGTTTAGATTTGGGGTTAGGTTTAGATTTGGGGTTAGGTTTAGATTTTAGGTTTAGATTTGGGGTTAGGTTTAGATTTTAGGTTAAGATTTGGGGTTAGGTTTAGATTTGGGGTTAGGTTTAGATTTTAGGTTTAGATTTGGGGTTAGGTTTAGATTTCAGGTTTAGATTTGGGGTTAGGTTTAGATTTGGGGTTAGGTTTAGATTTAGGTTTAGATTTGGGGTTAGGTTTAGATTTTAGGTTTAGATTTGGGGTTAGGTTTAGATTTGGGGTTAGGTTTAGATTTTAGGTTTAGATTTGGGGTTAGGTTTATATTTGGGGTTTAGATTTGGGGTTAGGTTTAGATTTTAGGTTTAGATTTGGGGTTAGGTTTAGATTTGGGGTTAGGTTTAGATTTTAGGTTTAGATTTGGGGTTAGGTTTAGATTTTAGGTTAAGATTTGGGGTTAGGTTTAGATTTGGGGTTAGGTTTAGATTTTAGGTTTAGATTTGGGGTTAGGTTTAGACTTTAGGTTAAGATTTGGGCTTAGGTTTACATTTGGGGTTAGGTTTAGATTTTAGGTTTAGATTTGGGGTTTAGATTTGGGGTTAGGTTTAGATTTGGGGTTAGGTTTAGATTTGGGGGTAGGTTTAGATTTTAGGTTTAGATTTGGTGTTAGGTTTAGATTTTAGGTTAAGATTTGGGCTTAGGTTTACATTTGCGGTTAGGTTTAGATTTTAGGTTTAGATTTGGGGTTAGGTTTAGATTTTAGGTTTAGATTTGGGGTTAGGTTTAGATTTGGGGTTAGGTTTAGATTTTAGGTTTAGATTTTGGGGTTAGGTTTAGATTTGGGGTTAGGTTTAGATTTTAGGTTTAGATTTGGGGTAAGGTTTAGATTTTAGGTTTATATTTGGGGTTAGGTTTAGATTTTAGGTTTAGATTTGGGGTTAGGTTTAGATTTGGGGTTAGGTTTAGATTTTAGGTTTAGATTTGGGGTTAGGTTTAGATTTTAGGTTCAGATTTCGGGTTAGGTTTAGATTTTAGGTTCAGATTTGGGGTTAGGTTTAGATTTTAGGTTTAGATTTGGGGTTAGGTTTAGATTTTAGGTTAAGATTTGGGGTTTAGATTTGGGGTTAGGTTTAGATTTGGGGTTTAGATTTGGGGTTAGGTTTAGATTTTAGGTTTAGATTTGGGGTTAGGTTTAGATTTGGGGTTAGGTTTAGATTTTAGGTTTAGATTTGGGGTTAGGTTTAGATTTTAGGTTTAGATTTGGGGTTAGGTTTAGATTTGGGGTTAGGTTTAGATTTTAGGTTTAGATTTGGGGTTAGGTTTAGATTTTAGGTTTAGATTTGGGGTTAGGTTTAGATTTGGGGTTAGGTTTAGATTTTAGGTTTAGATTTGGGGTTAGGTTAAGATTTTAGGTTTAGATCTGGGGTTAAGTTTAGATTTGGGGTTAGGTTTAGATTTTAGGTTTAGATTTGGGGTTAGGTTTAGATTTTAGGTTCAGATTTCGGGTTAGTTTTAGATTTGGGGTTAGGTTTAGATTTACGTTCAGATTTGGGGTTAGGTTTAGATTTTAGGTTTAGATTTGGGGTTAGGTTTAGATTTTAGGTTTAGATTTGGGGTTTAGATTTGGGGTTAGGTTTAGATTTGGGGTTTAGATTTGGGGTTAGGTTTAGATTTTAGGTTTAGATTTGGGGTTAGGTTTAGATTTTAGGTTTAAATTTGGGGTTAGGTTTAGATTTTAGGTTCAGATTTGGGGTTAGGTTTAGATTTTAGGTTTAGATTTGGGGTTAGGTTTAGATTTTAGGTTTAGATTTGGGGTTTAGATTTGGGGTTAGGTTTAGATTTGGGGTTTAGATTTGGGGTTAGGTTTAGATTTTAGGTTTAGATTTGGGGTTAGGTTTAGATTTTAGGTTTAGATTTGGGGTTAGGTTTACATTTGGGGTTAGGTTTAGATTTTAGGTTTAGATTTGGGGTTAGGTTTAGATTTTAGGTTTAGATTTGGGGTTAGGTTTAGATTTTAGGTTTAGATTTGGGGTTAGGTTTAGATTTGGGGTTAGGTTTAGATTTTAGGTTTAGATTTGGGGTTAGGTTTAGATTTGGGGTTAGGTTTAGATTTTAGGTTTAGATTTGGGGTTAGGTTTAGATTTTAGGTTTAGATTTGGGGTTAGGTTTAGATTTGGGGTTAGGTTTAGATTTTAGGTTTAGATTTGGGGTTAGGTTTAGATTTTAGGTTTAGATTTGGGGTTAGGTTTAGATTTGGGGTTAGGTTTAGATTTTAGGTTTAGATTTGGGGTTAGGTTTAGATTTGGGGTTAGGTTTAGATTTTAGGTTTAGATTTGGGGTTAGGTTTAGATTTGGGGTTAGGTTTAGATTTTAGGTTTAGATTTGGGGTTAGGTTTAGATTTTAGGTTTAGATTTGGGCTTAGGTTTAGATTTGGGGTTAGGTTTAGATTTTAGGTTTAGATTTGGGGTTAGGTTTAGATTTTAGGCTTAAATTTGGGGTAAGGTTTAGATTTGGGGTTAGGTTTAGATTTTAGGTTTAGATTTGGGGTTAGGTTTAGATTTTAGGTTTAGATTTGGGGTTAGGTTTAGATTTTAGGTTTAGATTTGGGGTTAGGTTTAGATTTGGGGTTAGGTTTAGATTTTAGGTTTAGATTTGGGGTTAGGTTTAGATTTTAGGTTCAGATTTCGGGTTAGGTTTAGATTTTAGGTTCAGATTTGGGGTTAGGTTTAGATTTTAGGTTTAGATTTGGGGTTAGGTTTAGATTTTAGGTTAAGATTTGGGGTTTAGATTTGGGGTTAGGTTTAGATTTGGGGTTTAGATTTGGGGTTAGGTTTAGATTTTAGGTTTAGATTTGGGGTTAGGTTTAGATTTGGGGTTAGGTTTAGATTTTAGGTTTAGATTTGGGGTTAGGTTTAGATTTGGGGTTAGGTTTAGATTTTAGGTTTAGATTTGGGGTTAGGTTAAGATTTTAGGTTTAGATTTGGGGTTAAGTTTAGATTTGGGGTTAGGTTTAGATTTTAGGTTTAGATTTGGGGTTAGGTTTAGATTTTAGGTTTAGATTTGGGGTTAGGTTTAGATTTTAGGTTTAGATTTGGGGTTAGGTTTAGATTTTAGGTTCAGATTTGGGGTTAGGTTTAGATTTTAGGTTTAGATTTGGGGTTAGGTTTAGATTTTAGGTTTAGATTTGGGGTTTAGATTTGGGGTTAGGTTTAGATTTGGGGTTTAGATTTGGGGTTAGGTTTAGATTTTAGGTTTAGATTTGGGGTTAGGTTTAGATTTCAGGTTTAGATTTGGGGTTAGGTTTACATTTGGGGTTAGGTTTAGATTTTAGGTTTAGATTTGGGGTTAGGTTTAGATTTTAGGTTTAGATTTGGGGTTAGGTTTAGATTTTAGGTTTAGATTTGGGGTTAGGTTTAGATTTGGGGTTAGGTTTAGATTTTAGGTTTAGATTTGGGGTTAGGTTTAGATTTGGGGTTAGGTTTAGATTTTAGGTTTAGATTTGGGGTTAGGTTTAGATTTTAGGTTTAGATTTGGGGTTAGGTTTAGATTTGGGGTTAGGTTTAGATTTTAGGTTTAGATTTGGGGTTAGGTTTAGATTTTAGGTTTAGATATGGGGTTAGGTTTAGATTTGGGGTTAGGTTTAGATTTTAGGTTTAGATTTGGGGTTAGGTTTAGATTTGGGGTTAGGTTTAGATTTTAGGTTTAGATTTGGGGTTAGGTTTAGATTTTAGGTTTAGATTTGGGGTTAGGTTT
Source organism: Patagioenas fasciata (assembly GCF_037038585.1). Taxonomy (NCBI): domain Eukaryota; kingdom Metazoa; phylum Chordata; class Aves; order Columbiformes; family Columbidae; genus Patagioenas; species Patagioenas fasciata. Next base: position 434,622 of record NW_027288774.1, on the reverse strand, counting down.
AGATTTTAGGTTTAGATTTGGGCTTAGGTTTAGATTTGGGGTTAGGTTTAGATTTTAGGTTTAGATTTGGGGTTAGGTTTAGATTTTAGGTTTAGATTTGGGGTTAGGTTTGATTTGGTGTTAGGTTTAGATTTTAGGTCTAGATTTGGGGTTAGGTTTAGATTTGGGGTTAGGTTTAGATTTTAGGTTTAGATTTGGGGTTAGGTTTAGATTTTAGGTTTAGATTTGGGGTTAGGTTTAGATTTGGGGTTAGGTTTAGATTTTAGGTTTAGATTTGGGGTTAGGTTTGGATTTTAGGTTTAGATTTTGGGGTGAGGTTTAGATTTGGGGTTAGGTTTAGATTTTAGGTTTAGATTTGGGGTAAGGTTTAGATTTTAGGTTTATATTTGGGGTTAGGTTTAGATTTTAGGTTTAGATTTGGGGTTAGGTTTAGATTTGGGGTTAGGTTTAGATTTTAGGTTTAGATTTGGGGTTAGGTTTAGATTTTAGGTTTAGATTTGGGGTTAGGTTTAGATTTGGGGTTAGGTTTAGATTTTAGGTTTAGATTTGGGGTTAGGTTTAGATTTTAGGTTCAGATTTCGGGTTAGGTTTAGATTTTAGGTTCAGATTTGGGGTTAGGTTTAGATTTTAGGTTTAGATTTGGGGTTAGGTTTAGATTTTAGGTTAAGATTTGGGGTTTAGATTTGGGGTTAGGTTTAGATTTGGGGTTTAGATTTGGGGTTAGGTTTAGATTTTAGGTTTAGATTTGGGGTTAGGTTTAGATTTGGGGTTAGGTTTAGATTTTAGGTTTAGATTTGGGGTTAGGTTTAGATTTTAGGTTTAGATTTGGGGTTAGGTTTAGATTTTAGGTTTAGATTTGGGGTTAGGTTTAGATTTTAGGTTTAGATTTGGGGTTAGGTTTAGATTTGGGGTTAGGTTTAGATTTTAGGTTTAGATTTGGGGTTAGGTTAAGATTTTAGGTTTAGATTTGGGGTTAAGTTTAGATTTGGGGTTAGGTTTAGATTTTAGGTTTAGATTTGGGGTTAGGTTTAGATTTTAGGTTTAGATTTGGGGTTAGGTTTAGATTTTAGGTTTAGATTTGGGGTTAGGTTTAGATTTTAGGTTCAGATTTGGGGTTAGGTTTAGATTTTAGGTTTAGATTTGGGGTTAGGTTTAGATTTTAGGTTTAGATTTGGGGTTTAGATTTGGGGTTAGGTTTAGATTTGGGGTTTAGATTTGGGGTTAGGTTTAGATTTTAGGTTTAGATTTGGGGTTAGGTTTAGATTTTAGGTTTAGATTTGGGGTTAGGTTTACATTTGGGGTTAGGTTTAGATTTTAGGTTTAGATTTGGGGTTAGGTTTAGATTTTAGGTTTAGATTTGGGGTTAGGTTTAGATTTTAGGTTTAGATTTGGGGTTAGGTTTAGATTTGGGGTTAGGTTTAGATTTTAGGTTTAGATTTTGGGTTAGGTTTAGATTTGGGGTTAGGTTTAGATTTTAGGTTTAGATTTGGGGTTAGGTTTAGATTTTAGGTTTAGATTTGGGGTTAGGTTTAGATTTGGGGTTAGGTTTAGATTTTAGGTTTAGATTTGGGGTTAGGTTTAGATTTTAGGTTTAGATTTGGGGTTAGGTTTAGATTTGGTGTTAGGTTTAGATTTTAGATTTAGATTTGGGGTTAGGTTTAGATTTGGGGTTAGGTTTAGATTTTAGGTTTAGATTTGGGGTTAGGTTTAGATTTTAGGTTTAGATTTGGGGTTAGGTTTAGATTTTAGGTTTAGATTTGGGCTTAGGTTTAGATTTGGGGTTAGGTTTAGATTTTAGGTTTAGATTTGGGGTTAGGTTTAGATTTTAGGATTAAATTTGGGGTAAGGTTTAGATTTGGGGTTAGGTTTAGATTTTAGGTTTAGATTTGGGGTTAGGTTTAGATTTTAGGTTTAGATTTGGGGTTAGGTTTAGATTTGGGGTTAGGTTTAGATTTTAGGTTTAGATTTGGGGTTAGGTTTAGATTTTAGGTTTAGATTTGGGGTTAGGTTTGATTTGGTGTTAGGTTTAGATTTTAGGTCTAGATTTGGGGTTAGGTTTAGATTTGGGGTTAGGTTTAGATTTTAGGTTTAGATTTGGGGTTAGGTTTAGATTTTAGGTTCAGATTTGGGGTTAGGTTTAGATTTGGGGTTAGTTTTAGATTTTAGGTTTAGATTTGGGGTTAGGTTCAGATTTTAGGGTTAGATTTGGGGTTAGGTTTAGATTTTAGGTTTAGATTTGGGGTTAGGTTTAGATTTGGGGTTAGGTTTAGATTTTAGGTTTAGATTTGGGGTTAGGTTTAGATTTGGGGTTAGGTTTAGATTTTAGGTTTAGATTTGGGGTTAGGTTTAGATTTTAGGTTTAGATTTGGGGTTAGGTTTAGATTTGGGGTTAGGTTTAGATTTTAGGTTTAGATTTGGGGTTAGGTTTAGATTTTAGGTTTAGATATGGGGTTAGGTTTAGATTTGGGGTTAGGTTTAGATTTTAGGTTTAGATTTGGGGTTAGGTTTAGATTTGGGGTTAGGTTTAGATTTTAGGTTTAGATTTGGGGTTAGGTTTAGATTTTAGGTTTAGATTTGGGGTTAGGTTTAGATTTTAGGTTTAGATTTGGGCTTAGGTTTAGATTTGGGGTTAGGTTTAGATTTTAGGTTTAGATTTGGGGTTAGGTTTAGATTTTAGGCTTAAATTTGGGGTAAGGTTTAGATTTGGGGTTAGGTTTAGATTTTAGGTTTAGATTTGGGGTTAGGTTTAGATTTTAGGTTTAGATTTGGGGTTAGGTTTAGATTTGGGGTTAGGTTTAGATTTTAGGTTTAGATTTGGGGTTAGGTTTAGATTTTAGGTTTAGATTTGGGGTTAGGTTTGATTTGGTGTTAGGTTTAGATTTTAGGTCTAGATTTGGGGTTAGGTTTAGATTTGGGGTTAGGTTTAGATTTTAGGTTTAGATTTGGGGTTAGGTTTAGATTTTAGGTTTAGATTTGGGGTTAGGTTTAGATTTGGGGTTAGGTTTAGATTTTAGGTTTAGATTTGGGGTTAGGTTTGGATTTTAGGTTTAGATTTTGGGGTGAGGTTTAGATTTGGGGTTAGGTTTAGATTTTAGGTTTAGATTTGGGGTAAGGTTTAGATTTTAGGTTTATATTTGGGGTTAGGTTTAGATTTTAGGTTTAGATTTGGGGTTAGGTTTAGATTTGGGGTTAGGTTTAGATTTTAGGTTTAGATTTGGGGTTAGGTTTAGATTTTAGGTTTAGATTTGGGGTTAGGTTTAGATTTGGGGTTAGGTTTAGATTTTAGGTTTAGATTTGGGGTTAGGTTTAGATTTTAGGTTCAGATTTCGGGTTAGGTTTAGATTTTAGGTTCAGATTTGGGGTTAGGTTTAGATTTTAGGTTTAGATTTGGGGTTAGGTTTAGATTTTAGGTTAAGATTTGGGGTTTAGATTTGGGGTTAGGTTTAGATTTGGGGTTTAGATTTGGGGTTAGGTTTAGATTTTAGGTTTAGATTTGGGGTTAGGTTTAGATTTGGGGTTAGGTTTAGATTTTAGGTTTAGATTTGGGGTTAGGTTTAGATTTTAGGTTTAGATTTGGGGTTAGGTTTAGATTTTAGGTTTAGATTTGGGGTTAGGTTTAGATTTTAGGTTTAGATTTGGGGTTAGGTTTAGATTTGGGGTTAGGTTTAGATTTTAGGTTTAGATTTGGGGTTAGGTTAAGATTTTAGGTTTAGATTTGGGGTTAAGTTTAGATTTGGGGTTAGGTTTAGATTTTAGGTTTAGATTTGGGGTTAGGTTTAGATTTTAGGTTTAGATTTGGGGTTAGGTTTAGATTTTAGGTTTAGATTTGGGGTTAGGTTTAGATTTTAGGTTCAGATTTGGGGTTAGGTTTAGATTTTAGGTTTAGATTTGGGGTTAGGTTTAGATTTTAGGTTTAGATTTGGGGTTTAGATTTGGGGTTAGGTTTAGATTTGGGGTTTAGATTTGGGGTTAGGTTTAGATTTTAGGTTTAGATTTGGGGTTAGGTTTAGATTTTAGGTTTAGATTTGGGGTTAGGTTTACATTTGGGGTTAGGTTTAGATTTTAGGTTTAGATTTGGGGTTAGGTTTAGATTTTAGGTTTAGATTTGGGGTTAGGTTTAGATTTTAGGTTTAGATTTGGGGTTAGGTTTAGATTTGGGGTTAGGTTTAGATTTTAGGTTTAGATTTGGGGTTAGGTTTACATTTGGGGTTAGGTTTAGATTTTAGGTTTAGATTTGGGGTTAGGTTTAGATTTTAGGTTTAGATTTGGGGTTAGGTTTAGATTTGGGGTTAGGTTTAGATTTTAGGTTTAGATTTGGGGTTAGGTTTAGATTTTAGGTTTAGATTTGGGGTTAGGTTTAGATTTGGGGTTAGGTTTAGATTTTAGATTTAGATTTGGGGTTAGGTTTAGATTTGGGGTTAGGTTTAGATTTTAGGTTTAGATTTGGGGTTAGGTTTAGATTTTAGGTTTAGATTTGGGGTTAGGTTTAGATTTTAGGTTTAGATTTGGGCTTAGGTTTAGATTTGGGGTTAGGTTTAGATTTTAGGTTTAGATTTGGGGTTAGGTTTAGATTTTAGGATTAAATTTGGGGTAAGGTTTAGATTTGGGGTTAGGTTTAGATTTTAGGTTTAGATTTGGGGTTAGGTTTAGATTTTAGGTTTAGATTTGGGGTTAGGTTTAGATTTGGGGTTAGGTTTAGATTTTAGGTTTAGATTTGGGGTTAGGTTTAGATTTTAGGTTTAGATTTGGGGTTAGGTTTGATTTGGTGTTAGGTTTAGATTTTAGGTCTAGATTTGGGGTTAGGTTTAGATTTGGGGTTAGGTTTAGATTTTAGGTTTAGATTTGGGGTTAGGTTTAGATTTTAGGTTAAGATTTGGGCTTAGGTTTAGATTTGGGGTTAGTTTTAGATTTTAGGTTTAGATTTGGGGTTAGGTTTAGATTTTAGGTTTAGATTTGGGGTTAGGTTTAGATTTTAGGTTTAGATTTGGGGTTAGGTTTAGATTTGGGGTTAGGTTTAGATTTTAGGTTTAGATTTGGGGTTAGGTTTAGATTTGGGGTTAGGTTTAGATTTTAGGTTTAGATTTGGGGTTAGGTTTAAATTTTAGGTTTAGATTTGGGGTTAGGTTTAGATTTGGGGTTAGGTTTAGATTTTAGGTTTAGATTTGGGGTTAGGTTTAGATTTTAGGTTTAGATATGGGGTTAGGTTTAGATTTGGGGTTAGGTTTAGATTTGGGGTTAGGTTTAGATTTTAGGTTTAGATTTGGGGTTAGGTTTAGATTTTAGGTTTAGATTTGGGGTTAGGTTTAGATTTTAGGTTTAGATTTGGGCTTAGGTTTAGATTTGGGGTTAGGTTTAGATTTTAGGTTTAGATTTGGGGTTAGGTTTAGATTTTAGGCTTAAATTTGGGGTAAGGTTTAGATTTGGGGTTAGGTTTAGATTTTAGGTTTAGATTTGGGGTTAGGTTTAGATTTGGGGTTAGGTTTAGATTTTAGGTTTAGATTTGGGGTTAGGTTTAGATTTTAGGTTTAGATTTGGGGTTAGGTTTGATTTGGTGTTAGGTTTAGATTTTAGGTCTAGATTTGGGGTTAGGTTTAGATTTGGGGTTAGGTTTAGATTTTAGGTTTAGATTTGGGGTTAGGTTTAGATTTTAGGTTTAGATTTGGGGTTAGGTTTAGATTTGGGGTTAGGTTTAGATTTTAGGTTTAGATTTGGGGTTAGGTTTGGATTTTAGGTTTAGATTTTGGGGTGAGGTTTAGATTTGGGGTTAGGTTTAGATTTTAGGTTTAGATTTGGGGTAAGGTTTAGATTTTAGGTTTATATTTGGGGTTAGGTTTAGATTTTAGGTTTAGATTTGGGGTTAGGTTTAGATTTGGGGTTAGGTTTAGATTTTAGGTTTAGATTTGGGGTTAGGTTTAGATTTTAGGTTTAGATTTGGGGTTAGGTTTAGATTTGGGGTTAGGTTTAGATTTTAGGTTTAGATTTGGGGTTAGGTTTAGATTTTAGGTTCAGATTTCGGGTTAGGTTTAGATTTTAGGTTCAGATTTGGGGTTAGGTTTAGATTTTAGGTTTAGATTTGGGGTTAGGTTTAGATTTTAGGTTAAGATTTGGGGTTTAGATTTGGGGTTAGGTTTAGATTTGGGGTTTAGATTTGGGGTTAGGTTTAGATTTTAGGTTTAGATTTGGGGTTAGGTTTAGATTTGGGGTTAGGTTTAGATTTTAGGTTTAGATTTGGGGTTAGGTTTAGATTTTAGGTTTAGATTTGGGGTTAGGTTTAGATTTTAGGTTTAGATTTGGGGTTAGGTTTAGATTTTAGGTTTAGATTTGGGGTTAGGTTTAGATTTGGGGTTAGGTTTAGATTTTAGGTTTAGATTTGGGGTTAGGTTAAGATTTTAGGTTTAGATTTGGGGTTAAGTTTAGATTTGGGGTTAGGTTTAGATTTTAGGTTTAGATTTGGGGTTAGGTTTAGATTTTAGGTTTAGATTTGGGGTTAGGTTTAGATTTTAGGTTTAGATTTGGGGTTAGGTTTAGATTTTAGGTTCAGATTTGGGGTTAGGTTTAGATTTTAGGTTTAGATTTGGGGTTAGGTTTAGATTTTAGGTTTAGATTTGGGGTTTAGATTTGGGGTTAGGTTTAGATTTGGGGTTTAGATTTGGGGTTAGGTTTAGATTTTAGGTTTAGATTTGGGGTTAGGTTTAGATTTTAGGTTTAGATTTGGGGTTAGGTTTACATTTGGGGTTAGGTTTAGATTTTAGGTTTAGATTTGGGGTTAGGTTTAGATTTTAGGTTTAGATTTGGGGTTAGGTTTAGATTTTAGGTTTAGATTTGGGGTTAGGTTTAGATTTGGGGTTAGGTTTAGATTTTAGGTTTAGATTTGGGGTTAGGTTTAGATTTGGGGTTAGGTTTAGATTTTAGGTTTAGATTTGGGGTTAGGTTTAGATTTTAGGTTTAGATTTGGGGTTAGGTTTAGATTTGGGGTTAGGTTTAGATTTTAGGTTTAGATTTGGGGTTAGGTTTAGATTTTAGGTTTAGATTTGGGGTTAGGTTTAGATTTGGGGTTAGGTTTAGATTTTAGATTTAGATTTGGGGTTAGGTTTAGATTTGGGGTTAGGTTTAGATTTTAGGTTTAGATTTGGGGTTAGGTTTAGATTTTAGGTTTAGATTTGGGGTTAGGTTTAGATTTTAGGTTTAGATTTGGGCTTAGGTTTAGATTTGGGGTTAGGTTTAGATTTTAGGTTTAGATTTGGGGTTAGGTTTAGATTTTAGGATTAAATTTGGGGTAAGGTTTAGATTTGGGGTTAGGTTTAGATTTTAGGTTTAGATTTGGGGTTAGGTTTAGATTTTAGGTTTAGATTTGGGGTTAGGTTTAGATTTGGGGTTAGGTTTAGATTTTAGGTTTAGATTTGGGGTTAGGTTTAGATTTTAGGTTTAGATTTGGGGTTAGGTTTGATTTGGTGTTAGGTTTAGATTTTAGGTCTAGATTTGGGGTTAGGTTTAGATTTGGGGTTAGGTTTAGATTTTAGGTTTAGATTTGGGGTTAGGTTTAGATTTTAGGTTAAGATTTGGGCTTAGGTTTAGATTTGGGGTTAGTTTTAGATTTTAGGTTTAGATTTGGGGTTAGGTTTAGATTTTAGGTTTAGATTTGGGGTTAGGTTTAGATTTTAGGTTTAGATTTGGGGTTAGGTTTAGATTTGGGGTTAGGTTTAGATTTTAGGTTTAGATTTGGGGTTAGGTTTAGATTTGGGGTTAGGTTTAGATTTTAGGTTTAGATTTGGGGTTAGGTTTAGATTTTAGGTTTAGATTTGGGGTTAGGTTTAGATTTGGGGTTAGGTTTAGATTTTAGGTTTAGATTTGGGGTTAGGTTTAGATTTTAGGTTTAGATATGGGGTTAGGTTTAGATTTGGGGTTAGGTTTAGATTTTAGGTTTAGATTTGGGGTTAGGTTTAGATTTGGGGTTAGGTTTAGATTTTAGGTTTAGATTTGGGGTTAGGTTTAGATTTTAGGTTTAGATTTGGGGTTAGGTTTAGATTTTAGGTTTAGATTTGGGCTTAGGTTTAGATTTGGGGTTAGGTTTAGATTTTAGGTTTAGATTTGGGGTTAGGTTTAGATTTTAGGCTTAAATTTGGGGTAAGGTTTAGATTTGGGGTTAGGTTTAGATTTTAGGTTTAGATTTGGGGTTAGGTTTAGATTTTAGGTTTAGATTTGGGGTTAGGTTTAGATTTGGGGTTAGGTTTAGATTTTAGGTTTAGATTTGGGGTTAGGTTTAGATTTTAGGTTTAGATTTGGGGTTAGGTTTGATTTGGTGTTAGGTTTAGATTTTAGGTCTAGATTTGGGGTTAGGTTTAGATTTGGGGTTAGGTTTAGATTTTAGGTTTAGATTTGGGGTTAGGTTTAGATTTTAGGTTTAGATTTGGGGTTAGGTTTAGATTTGGGGTTAGGTTTAGATTTTAGGTTTAGATTTGGGGTTAGGTTTGGATTTTAGGTTTAGATTTTGGGGTGAGGTTTAGATTTGGGGTTAGGTTTAGATTTTAGGTTTAGATTTGGGGTAAGGTTTAGATTTTAGGTTTATATTTGGGGTTAGGTTTAGATTTTAGGTTTAGATTTGGGGTTAGGTTTAGATTTGGGGTTAGGTTTAGATTTTAGGTTTAGATTTGGGGTTAGGTTTAGATTTTAGGTTTAGATTTGGGGTTAGGTTTAGATTTGGGGTTAGGTTTAGATTTTAGGTTTAGATTTGGGGTTAGGTTTAGATTTTAGGTTCAGATTTCGGGTTAGGTTTAGATTTTAGGTTCAGATTTGGGGTTAGGTTTAGATTTTAGGTTTAGATTTGGGGTTAGGTTTAGATTTTAGGTTAAGATTTGGGGTTTAGATTTGGGGTTAGGTTTAGATTTGGGGTTTAGATTTGGGGTTAGGTTTAGATTTTAGGTTTAGATTTGGGGTTAGGTTTAGATTTGGGGTTAGGTTTAGATTTTAGGTTTAGATTTGGGGTTAGGTTTAGATTTTAGGTTTAGATTTGGGGTTAGGTTTAGATTTTAGGTTTAGATTTGGGGTTAGGTTTAGATTTTAGGTTTAGATTTGGGGTTAGGTTTAGATTTGGGGTTAGGTTTAGATTTTAGGTTTAGATTTGGGGTTAGGTTAAGATTTTAGGTTTAGATTTGGGGTTAAGTTTAGATTTGGGGTTAGGTTTAGATTTTAGGTTTAGATTTGGGGTTAGGTTTAGATTTTAGGTTCAGATTTGGGGTTAGGTTTAGATTTTAGGTTTAGATTTGGGGTTAGGTTTAGATTTTAGGTTTAGATTTGGGGTTTAGATTTGGGGTTAGGTTTAGATTTGGGGTTTAGATTTGGGGTTAGGTTTAGATTTTAGGTTTAGATTTGGGGTTAGGTTTAGATTTTAGGTTTAGATTTGGGGTTAGGTTTACATTTGGGGTTAGGTTTAGATTTTAGGTTTAGATTTGGGGTTAGGTTTAGATTTTAGGTTTAGATTTGGGGTTAGGTTTAGATTTTAGGTTTAGATTTGGGGTTAGGTTTAGATTTGGGGTTAGGTTTAGATTTTAGGTTTAGATTTGGGGTTAGGTTTAGATTTGGGGTTAGGTTTAGATTTTAGGTTTAGATTTGGGGTTAGGTTTAGATTTTAGGTTTAGATTTGGGGTTAGGTTTAGATTTTAGGTTTAGATTTGGGGTTAGGTTTAGATTTTAGGTTTAGATTTGGGGTTAGGTTTAGATTTGGGGTTAGGTTTAGATTTTAGATTTAGATTTGGGGTTAGGTTTAGATTTGGGGTTAGGTTTAGATTTTAGGTTTAGATTTGGGGTTAGGTTTAGATTTTAGGTTTAGATTTGGGGTTAGGTTTAGATTTTAGGTTTAGATTTGGGCTTAGGTTTAGATTTGGGGTTAGGTTTAGATTTTAGGTTTAGATTTGGGGTTAGGTTTAGATTTTAGGCTTAAATTTGGGGTAAGGTTTAGATTTGGGGTTAGGTTTAGATTTTAGGTTTAGATTTGGGGTTAGGTTTAGATTTTAGGTTTAGATTTGGGGTTAGGTTTAGATTTGGGGTTAGGTTTAGATTTTAGGTTTAGATTTGGGGTTAGGTTTAGATTTTAGGTTTAGATTTGGGGTTAGGTTTGATTTGGTGTTAGGTTTAGATTTTAGGTCTAGATTTGGGGTTAGGTTTAGATTTGGGGTTAGGTTTAGATTTTAGGTTTAGATTTGGGGTTAGGTTTAGATTTTAGGTTAAGATTTGGGCTTAGGTTTAGATTTGGGGTTAGTTTTAGATTTTAGGTTTAGATTTGGGGTTAGGTTTAGATTTTAGGTTTAGATTTGGGGTTAGGTTTAGATTTTAGGTTTAGATTTGGGGTTAGGTTTAGATTTGGGGTTAGGTTTAGATTTTAGGTTTAGATTTGGGGTTAGGTTTAGATTTGGGGTTAGGTTTAGATTTTAGGTTTAGATTTGGGGTTAGGTTTAGATTTTAGGTTTAGATTTGGGGTTAGGTTTAGATTTGGGGTTAGGTTTAGATTTTAGGTTTAGATTTGGGGTTAGGTTTAGATTTTAGGTTTAGATATGGGGTTAGGTTTAGATTTGGGGTTAGGTTTAGATTTTAGGTTTAGATTTGGGGTTAGGTTTAGATTTGGGGTTAGGTTTAGATTTTAGGTTTAGATTTGGGGTTAGGTTTAGATTTTAGGTTTAGATTTGGGGTTAGGTTTAGATTTTAGGTTTAGATTTGGGCTTAGGTTTAGATTTGGGGTTAGGTTTAGATTTTAGGTTTAGATTTGGGGTTAGGTTTAGATTTTAGGCTTAAATTTGGGGTAAGGTTTAGATTTGGGGTTAGGTTTAGATTTTAGGTTTAGATTTGGGGTTAGGTTTAGATTTTAGGTTTAGATTTGGGGTTAGGTTTAGATTTGGGGTTAGGTTTAGATTTTAGGTTTAGATTTGGGGTTAGGTTTAGATTTTAGGTTTAGATTTGGGGTTAGGTTTGATTTGGTGTTAGGTTTAGATTTTAGGTCTAGATTTGGGGTTAGGTTTAGATTTGGGGTTAGGTTTAGATTTTAGGTTTAGATTTGGGGTTAGGTTTAGATTTTAGGTTTAGATTTGGGGTTAGGTTTAGATTTGGGGTTAGGTTTAGATTTTAGGTTTAGATTTGGGGTTAGGTTTGGATTTTAGGTTTAGATTTTGGGGTGAGGTTTAGATTTGGGGTTAGGTTTAGATTTTAGGTTTAGATTTGGGGTAAGGTTTAGATTTTAGGTTTAGATTTGGGGTTAGGTTTAGATTTTAGGTTTAGATTTGGGGTTAGGTTTAGATTTGGGGTTAGGTTTAGATTTTAGGTTTAGATTTGGGGTTAGGTTTAGATTTTAGGTTTAGATTTGGGGTTAGGTTTAGATTTGGGGTTAGGTTTAGATTTTAGGTTTAGATTTGGGGTTAGGTTTAGATTTTAGGTTCAGATTTCGGGTTAGGTTTAGATTTTAGGTTCAGATTTGGGGTTAGGTTTAGATTTTAGGTTTAGATTTGGGGTTAGGTTTAGATTTTAGGTTAAGATTTGGGGTTTAGATTTGGGGTTAGGTTTAGATTTGGGGTTTAGATTTGGGGTTAGGTTTAGATTTTAGGTTTAGATTTGGGGTTAGGTTTAGATTTGGGGTTAGGTTTAGATTTTAGGTTTAGATTTGGGGTTAGGTTTAGATTTTAGGTTTAGATTTGGGGTTAGGTTTAGATTTTAGGTTTAGATTTGGGGTTAGGTTTAGATTTTAGGTTTAGATTTGGGGTTAGGTTTAGATTTGGGGTTAGGTTTAGATTTTAGGTTTAGATTTGGGGTTAGGTTAAGATTTTAGGTTTAGATTTGGGGTTAAGTTTAGATTTGGGGTTAGGTTTAGATTTTAGGTTTAGATTTGGGGTTAGGTTTAGATTTTAGGTTTAGATTTGGGGTTAGGTTTAGATTTTAGGTTTAGATTTGGGGTTAGGTTTAGATTTTAGGTTTAGATTTGGGGTTAGGTTTAGGTTTTAGGTTTAGATTTGGGGTTAGGTTTAGATTTTAGGTTTAGATTTGGGGTTTAGATTTGGGGTTAGGTTTAGATTTGGGGTTTAGATTTGGGGTTAGGTTTAGATTTTAGGTTTAGATTTGGGGTTAGGTTTAGATTTTAGGTTTAGATTTGGGGTTAGGTTTACATTTGGGGTTAGGTTTAGATTTTAGGTTTAGATTTGGGGTTAGGTTTAGATTTTAGGTTTAGATTTGGGGTTAGGTTTAGATTTTAGGTTTAGATTTGGGGTTAGGTTTAGATTTGGGGTTAGGTTTAGATTTTAGGTTTAGATTTGGGGTTAGGTTTAGATTTGGGGTTAGGTTTAGATTTTAGGTTTAGATTTGGGGTTAGGTTTAGATTTTAGGTTTAGATTTGGGGTTAGGTTTAGATTTGGGGTTAGGTTTAGATTTTAGGTTTAGATTTGGGGTTAGGTTTAGATTTTAGGTTTAGATTTGGGGTTAGGTTTAGATTTGGGGTTAGGTTTAGATTTTAGATTTAGATTTGGGGTTAGGTTTAGATTTGGGGTTAGGTTTAGATTTTAGGTTTAGATTTGGGGTTAGGTTTAGATTTTAGGTTTAGATTTGGGGTTAGGTTTAGATTTTAGGTTTAGATTTGGGCTTAGGTTTAGATTTGGGGTTAGGTTTAGATTTTAGGTTTAGATTTGGGGTTAGGTTTAGATTTTAGGTTTAAATTTGTGGTAAGGTTTAGATTTGGGGTTAGGTTTAGATTTTAGGTTTAGATTTGGGGTTAGGTTTAGATTTTAGGTTTAGATTTGGGGTTAGGTTTAGATTTGGGGTTAGGTTTAGATTTTAGGTTTAGATTTGGGGTTAGGTTTAGATTTTAGGTTTAGATTTGGGGTTAGGTTTGATTTGGTGTTAGGTTTAGATTTTAGGTCTAGATTTGGGGTTAGGTTTAGATTTGGGGTTAGGTTTAGATTTTAGGTTTAGATTTGGGGTTAGGTTTAGATTTTAGGTTAAGATTTGGGCTTAGGTTTAGATTTGGGGTTAGTTTTAGATTTTAGGTTTAGATTTGGGGTTAGGTTTAGATTTTAGGTTTAGATTTGGGGTTAGGTTTAGATTTGGGGTTAGGTTTAGATTTTAGGTTTAGATTTGGGGTTAGGTTTGGATTTTAGGTTTAGATTTTGGGGTGAGGTTTAGATTTGGGGTTAGGTTTAGATTTTAGGTTTAGATTTGGGGTAAGGTTTAGATTTTAGGTTTATATTTGGGGTTAGGTTTAGATTTTAGGTTTAGATTTGGGGTTAGGTTTAGATTTTAGGTTTAGATTTGGGGTTTAGATTTGGGGTTAGGTTTAGATTTGGGGTTTAGATTTGGGGTTAGGTTTAGATTTTAGGTTTAGATTTGGGGTTAGGTTTAGATTTGAGGTTAGGTTTAGATTTTAGGTTTAGATTTGGGGTTAGGTTTAGATTTTAGGTTTAGATTTGGGGTTAGGTTTAGATTTGGGGTTAGGTTTAGATTTTAGGTTTAGATTTGGGGTTAGGTTTAGATTTTTGGTTTAGATTTGGGGTTAGGTTTAGATTTTAGGTTTAGATTTGGGGTTAGGTTTAGATTTTAGGTTTAGATTTGGGGTTAGGTTTAGATTTGGGGTTAGGTTTAGATTTGGGGTTAGGTTTAGATTTTAGGTTTAGATTTGGGGTTAGGTTTAGATTTTAGGTTTAGATATGGGGTTAGGTTTATATTTGGGGTTAGGTTTAGATTTTAGGTTTAGATTTGGGGTTAGGTTTAGATTTGGGGTTAGGTTTAGATTTTAGGTTTAGATTTGGGGTTAGGTTTAGATTTGGGGTTAGGTTTAGATTTTAGGTTTAGATTTGGGGTTAGGTTTAGATTTTAGGTTTAGATTTGGGGTTAGGTTTAGATTTTAGGTTTAAATTTGGGGTAAGGTTTAGATTTGGGGTTAGGTTTAGATTTTAGGTTTAGATTTGGGGTTAGGTTTAGATTTTAGGTTTAGATTTGGTGTTAGGTTTAGATTTGGGGTTAGGTTTAGATTTGGGGTTAGGTTTAGATTTTTGGTTTAGATTTGGGGTTAGGTTTAGATTTTAGGTTTAGATTTGGGGTTAGGTTTAGATTTTAGGTTTAGATTTGGGGTTAGGTTTAGATTTGGGGTTAGGTTTAGATTTTAGGTTTAGATTTGGGGTTAGGTTTAGATTTTAGGTTAAGATTTGGGGTTAGGTTTAGATTTGGTGTTAGGTTTAGATTTTAGGTTTAGATTTGGGGTTAGGTTTAGATTTCAGGTTTAGATTTGGGGTTAGGTTTAGATTTGGGGTTAGGTTTAGATTTAGGTTTTGATTTGGGGTTAGGTTTAGATTTTAGGTTTAGATTTGGGGTTAGGTTTAGATTTGGGGTTAGGTTTAGATTTGGGGTTAGGTTTATATTTGGGGTTTAGATTTGGGGTTAGGTTTAGATTTTAGGTTTAGATTTGGGGTTAGGTTTAGATTTGGGGTTAGGTTTAGATTTTAGGTTTAGATTTGGGGTTAGGTTTAGACTTTAGGTTAAGATTTGGGCTTAGGTTTACATTTGGGGTTAGGTTTAGATTTTAGGTTTAGATTTGGGGTTTAGATTTGGGGTTAGGTTTAGATTTGGGGTTAGGTTTAGATTTGGGGGTAGGTTTAGATTTTAGGTTTAGATTTGGTGTTAGGTTTAGATTTTAGGTTAAGATTTGGGCTTAGGTTTACATTTGCGGTTAGGTTTAGATTTTAGGTTTAGATTTGGGGTTAGGTTTAGATTTTAGGTTTAGATTTGGGGTTAGGTTTAGATTTGGGGTTAGGTTTAGATTTTAGGTTTAGATTTTGGGGTTAGGTTTAGATTTGGGGTTAGGTTTAGATTTTAGGTTTAGATTTGGGGTAAGGTTTAGATTTTAGGTTTATATTTGGGGTTAGGTTTAGATTTTAGGTTTAGATTTGGGGTTAGGTTTAGATTTGGGGTTAGGTTTAGATTTTAGGTTTAGATTTGGGGTTAGGTTTAGATTTTAGGTTCAGATTTCGGGTTAGGTTTAGATTTTAGGTTCAGATTTGGGGTTAGGTTTAGATTTTAGGTTTAGATTTGGGGTTAGGTTTAGATTTTAGGTTAAGATTTGAGGTTTAGATTTGGGGTTAGGTTTAGATTTGGGGTTTAGATTTGGGGTTAGGTTTAGATTTTAGGTTTAGATTTGGGGTTAGGTTTAGATTTGGGGTTAGGTTTAGATTTTAGGTTTAGATTTGGGGTTAGGTTTAGATTTTAGGTTTAGATTTGGGGTTAGGTTTAGATTTGGGGTTAGGTTTAGATTTTAGGTTTAGATTTGGGGTTAGGTTTAGATTTTAGGTTTAGATTTGGGGTTAGGTTAAGATTTTAGGTTTAGATTTGGGGTTAAGTTTAGATTTGGGGTTAGGTTTAGATTTTAGGTTTAGATTTGGGCTTAGGTTTAGATTTTAGGTTCAGATTTCGGGTTAGGTTTAGATTTTAGGTTCAGATTTGGGGTTAGGTTTAGATTTTAGGTTTAGATTTGGGGTTAGGTTTAGATTTTAGGTTTAGATTTGGGGTTAGGTTTAGATTTGGGGTTTAGATTTGGGGTTAGGTTTAGATTTTAGGTTTAGATTTGAGGTTAGGTTTAGATTTTAGGTTTAGATTTGGGGTTAGGTTTAGATTTTAGGTTTAGATTTGGGGTTAGGTTTAGATTTTTGGTTTAGATTTGGGGTTAGGTTTAGATTTTAGGTTTAGATTTGGGGTTAGGTTTAGATTTTAGGTTTAGATTTGGGGTTAGGTTTAGATTTGGGGTTAGGTTTAGATTTTAGGTTTAGATTTGGGGTTAGGTTTAGATTTTAGGTTTAGATATGGGGTTAGGTTTATATTTGGGGTTAGGTTTAGATTTTAGGTTTAGATTTGGGGTTAGGTTTAGATTTGGGGTTAGGTTTAGATTTTAGGTTTAGATTTGGGGTTAGGTTTAGATTTGGGGTTAGGTTTAGATTTTAGGTTTAGATTTGGGGTTAGGTTTAGATTTTAGGTTTAGATTTGGGGTTAGGTTTAGATTTTAGGTTTAAATTTGGAATAAGGTTTAGATTTGTGGTTAGGTTTAGATTTTAGGTTTAGATTTGGGGTTAGGTTTAGATTTTAGGTTTAGATTTGGGGTTAGGTTTAGATTTGGGGTTAGGTTTAGATTTTTGGTTTAGATTTGGGGTTAGGTTTAGATTTTAGGTTTAGATTTGGGGTTAGGTTTAGATTTTAGGTTTAGATTTGGGGTTAGGTTTAGATTTGGGGTTAGGTTTAGATTTTAGGTTTAGATTTGGGGTTAGGTTTAGATTTTAGGTTTAGATTTGGGGTTAGGTTTACATTTGGCGTTAGGTTTAGATTTTAGGTTTAGATTTGGGGTTAGGTTTAGATTTCAGGTTTAGATTTGGGGTTAGGTTTAGATTTGGGGTTAGGTTTAGATTTAGGTTTAGATTTGGGGTTAGGTTTAGATTTTAGGTTTAGATTTGGGGTTAGGTTTAGATTTGGGGTTAGGTTTAGATTTTAGGTTTAGATTTGGGGTTAGGTTTATATTTGGGGTTTAG
Source organism: Patagioenas fasciata (assembly GCF_037038585.1). Lineage (NCBI taxonomy): Eukaryota > Metazoa > Chordata > Aves > Columbiformes > Columbidae > Patagioenas > Patagioenas fasciata. Next base: position 418,087 of record NW_027288774.1, on the reverse strand, counting down.
ATTTGGGGTTAGGTTTAGATTTTAGGTTTAGATTTGGGGTTAGGTTTAGATTTGGGGTTAGGTTTAGATTTTAGGTTTAGATTTGGGATTAGGTTTAGATTTTAGGTTTAGATTTGGGGTTAGGTTTAGATTTGGGGTTAGGTTTAGATTTTAGGTTTAGATTTGGGGTTAGGTTTAGACTTTAGGTTAAGATTTGGGCTTAGGTTTACATTTGGGGTTAGGTTTAGATTTTAGGTTTAGATTTGGGGTTTAGATTTGGGGTTAGGTTTAGATTTTAGGTTTAGATTTGGGGTTAGGTTTAGATTTGGGGTTAGGTTTAGATTTTAGGTTTAGATTTGGGGTTAGGTTTAGATTTTAGGTTTAGATTTTGGGTTAGGTTTAGATTTTAGGTTCAGATTTGCGGTTAGGTTTAGATTTTAGGTTTAGATTTGGGGTTAGGTTTAGATTTTAGGTTTAGATTTGGGGTTAGGTTTAGATTTTAGGTTCAGATTTCGGGTTAGGTTTAGATTTTAGGTTCAGATTTGCGGTTAGGTTTAGATTTTAGGTTTAGATTTGGGGTTAGGTTTAGATTTTAGGTTTAGATTTGGGGTTTAGATTTGGGGTTAGGTTTAGATTTGGGGTTTAGATTTGGGGTTAGGTTTAGATTTTAGGTTAAGATTTGGGTTTTAGATTTGGGGTTAGGTTTAGATTTGGGGTTTAGATTTGGGGTTAGGTTTAGATTTTAGGTTTAGATTTGGGGTTAGGTTTAGATTTTAGGTTTAGATTTGGGGTTAGGTTTAGATTTGGGGTTAGGTTTAGATTTTAGGTTTAGATTTGGGGTTAGGTTTAGATTTTAGGTTTAGATTTGGGGTTAGGTTTAGATTTGGTGTTAGGTTTAGATTTTAGGTTTAGATTTGGGGCTAGGTTTAGATTTTAGGTTTAGATTTGGGGTTAGGTTTAGATTTTAGGTTTAAATTTGGGGTAAGGTTTAGATTTGGGGTTAGGTTTAGATTTTAGGTTTAGATTTGGGGTTAGGTTTAGATTTTAGGTTTAGATTTGGGGTAAGGTTTAGATTTGGGGTTAGGTATAGATTTGGGGTTAGGTTTAGATTTGGGGTTAGGTTTAGATTTTAGGTTAGATTTGGGGTTAGGTTTAGATTTTAGGTTTAGATTTGGGGTTAGGTTTGATTTGGTGTTAGGTTTAGATTTTAGGTCTAGATTTGGGGTTAGGTTTAGATTTGGGGTTAGGTTTAGATTTTAGGTTTAGATTTGGGGTTAGGTTTAGATTTGGGGTTAGGTTTAGATTTTAGGTTTAGATTTGGGGTTAGGTTTAGATTTGGGGTTAGGTTTAGATTTTAGGTTTAGATTTGGGGTTAGGTTTAGATTTGGGGTTAGGTTTAGATTTTAGGTTTAGATTTGGGGTTAGGTTTAGATTTTAGGTTTAGATTTGGGGTTAGGTTTAGATTTGGGGTTAGGTTTAGATTTTAGGTTTAGATTTGGGGTTAGGTTTAGATTTTAGGCTTAAATTTGGGTAAGGTTTAGATTTGGGGTTAGGTTTAGATTTTAGGTTTAGATTTGGGGTTAGGTTTAGATTTTAGGTTTAGATTTGGGGTTAGGTTTAGATTTGGGGTTAGGTTTAGATTTTAGGTTTAGATTTGGGGTTAGGTTTAGATTTTAGGTTTAGATTTGGGGTTAGGTTTGATTTGGTGTTAGGTTTAGATTTTAGGTCTAGATTTGGGGTTAGGTTTAGATTTGGGGTTAGGTTTAGATTTGGGGGTAGGTTTAGATTTTAGGTTTAGATTTGGGGTTAGGTTTAGATTTTAGGTTAAGATTTGGGCTTAGGTTTACATTTGCGGTTAGGTTTAGATTTTAGGTTTAGATTTGGGGTTAGGTTTAGATTTTAGGTTTAGATTTGGGGTTAGGTTTAGATTTGGGGTTAGGTTTAGATTTTAGGTTTAGATTTGGGGTTAGGTTTGGATTTTAGGTTTAGATTTTGGGGTTAGGTTTAGATTTTAGGTTTAGATTTGGGGTAAGGTTTAGATTTTAGGTTTATATTTGGGGTTAGGTTTAGATTTTAGGTTTAGATTTGGGGTTAGGTTTAGATTTGGGGTTAGGTTTAGATTTTAGGTTTAGATTTGGGGTTAGGTTTAGATTTTAGATTCAGATTTCGGGTTAGGTTTAGATTTTAGGTTCAGATTTGGGGTTAGGTTTAGATTTTAGGTTTAGATTTGGGGTTAGGTTTAGATTTTAGGTTAAGATTTGAGGTTTAGATTTGGGGTTAGGTTTAGATTTGGGGTTTAGATTTGGGGTTAGGTTTAGATTTTAGGTTTAGATTTGGGGTTAGGTTTAGATTTGGGGTTAGGTTTAGATTTTAGGTTTAGATTTGGGGTTAGGTTTAGATTTTAGGTTTAGATTTGGGGTTAGGTTTAGATTTGGGGTTAGGTTTAGATTTTAGGTTTGGATTTGGGGTTAGGTTTAGATTTTAGGTTTAGATTTGGGGTTAGGTTTAGATTTGGGGTTAGGTTTAGATTTTAGGTTTAGATTTGGGGTTAGGTTTAGATTTTAGGTTTAGATTTGGGGTTAGGTTTAGATTTGGGGTTAGGTTTAGATTTTAGGTTTAGATTTGGGGTTAGGTTTAGATTTGGGGTTAGGTTTAGATTTTAGGTTTAGATTTGGGGTTAGGTTTAGATTTGGGGTTAGGTTTAGATTTTAGGTTTAGATTTGGGGTTAGGTTTAGATTTTAGGTTTAGATTTGGGCTTAGGTTTAGATTTGGGGTTAGGTTTAGATTTTAGGTTTAGATTTGGGGTTAGGTTTAGATTTTAGGCTTAAATTTGGGGTAAGGTTTAGATTTGGGGTTAGGTTTAGATTTTAGGTTTAGATTTGGGGTTAGGTTTAGATTTTAGGTTTAGATTTGGGGTTAGGTTTAGATTTGGGGTTAGGTTTAGATTTTAGGTTTAGATTTGGGGTTAGGTTTAGATTTTAGGTTTAGATTTGGGGTTAGGTTTGATTTGGTGTTAGGTTTAGATTTTAGGTCTAGATTTGGGGTTAGGTTTAGATTTGGGGTTAGGTTTAGATTTGGGGTTAGGTTTAGATTTTAGGTTTAGATTTGGGGTTAGGTTTAGATTTTAGGTTAAGATTTGGGCTTAGGTTTACATTTGCGGTTAGGTTTAGATTTTAGGTTTAGATTTGGGGTTAGGTTTAGATTTTAGGTTTAGATTTGGGGTTAGGTTTAGATTTGGGGTTAGGTTTAGATTTTAGGTTTAGATTTGGGGTTAGGTTTGGATTTTAGGTTTAGATTTTGGGGTTAGGTTTAGATTTGGGGTTAGGTTTAGATTTTAGGTTTAGATTTGGGGTAAGGTTTAGATTTTAGGTTTATATTTGGGGTTAGGTTTAGATTTTAGGTTTAGATTTGGGGTTAGGTTTAGATTTGGGGTTAGGTTTAGATTTTAGGTTTAGATTTGGCGTTAGGTTTAGATTTTAGGTTCAGATTTCGGGTTAGGTTTAGATTTTAGGTTCAGATTTCGGGTTAGGTTTAGATTTTAGGTTTAGATTTGGGGTTAGGTTTAGATTTTAGGTTAAGATTTGGGGTTTAGATTTGGGGTTAGGTTTAGATTTGGGGTTTAGATTTGGGGTTAGGTTTAGATTTTAGGTTTAGATTTGGGGTTAGGTTTAGATTTGGGGTTAGGTTTAGATTTTAGGTTTAGATTTGGGGTTAGGTTTAGATTTTAGGTTTAGATTTGGGGTTAGGTTTAGATTTTAGGTTTAGATTTGGGGTTAGGTTTAGATTTTAGGTTTAGATTTGGGGTTAGGTTTAGATTTGGGGTTAGGTTTAGATTTTAGGTTTAGATTTGGGGTTAGGTTAAGATTTTAGGTTTAGATTTGGGGTTAAGTTTAGATTTGGGGTTAGGTTTAGATTTTAGGTTTAGATTTGGGGTTAGGTTTAGATTTTAGGTTTAGATTTGGGGTTAGGTTTAGATTTTAGGTTTAGATTTGGGGTTAGGTTTAGATTTTAGGTTCAGATTTGGGGTTAGGTTTAGATTTTAGGTTTAGATTTGGGGTTAGGTTTAGATTTTAGGTTTAGATTTGGGGTTTAGATTTGGGGTTAGGTTTAGATTTGGGGTTTAGATTTGGGGTTAGGTTTAGATTTTAGGTTTAGATTTGGGGTTAGGTTTAGATTTTAGGTTTAGATTTGGGGTTAGGTTTACATTTGGGGTTAGGTTTAGATTTTAGGTTTAGATTTGGGGTTAGGTTTAGATTTTAGGTTTAGATTTGGGGTTAGGTTTAGATTTTAGGTTTAGATTTGGGGTTAGGTTTAGATTTGGGGTTAGGTTTAGATTTTAGGTTTAGATTTGGGGTTAGGTTTAGATTTGGGGTTAGGTTTAGATTTTAGGTTTAGATTTGGGGTTAGGTTTAGATTTTAGGTTTAGATTTGGGGTTAGGTTTAGATTTGGGGTTAGGTTTAGATTTTAGGTTTAGATTTGGGGTTAGGTTTAGATTTTAGGTTTAGATTTGGGGTTAGGTTTAGATTTGGGGTAAGGTTTAGATTTTAGGTTTAGATTTGGGGTTAGGTTTAGATTTGGGGTTAGGTTTAGATTTTAGGTTTAGATTTGGGGTTAGGTTTAGATTTTAGGTTTAGATTTGGGGTTAGGTTTAGATTTTAGGTTTAGATTTGGGCTTAGGTTTAGATTTGGGGTTAGGTTTAGATTTTAGGTTTAGATTTGGGGTTAGGTTTAGATTTTAGGATTAAATTTGGGGTAAGGTTTAGATTTGGGGTTAGGTTTAGATTTTAGGTTTAGATTTGGGGTTAGGTTTAGATTTTAGGTTTAGATTTGGGGTTAGGTTTAGATTTGGGGTTAGGTTTAGATTTTAGGTTTAGATTTGGGGTTAGGTTTAGATTTTAGGTTTAGATTTGGGGTTAGGTTTGATTTGGTGTTAGGTTTAGATTTTAGGTCTAGATTTGGGGTTAGGTTTAGATTTGGGGTTAGGTTTAGATTTTAGGTTTAGATTTGGGGTTAGGTTTAGATTTTAGGTTAAGATTTGGGCTTAGGTTTAGATTTGGGGTTAGTTTTAGATTTTAGGTTTAGATTTGGGGTTAGGTTTAGATTTTAGGTTTAGATTTGGGGTTAGGTTTAGATTTTAGGTTTAGATTTGGGGTTAGGTTTAGATTTGGGGTTAGGTTTAGATTTTAGGTTTAGATTTGGGGTTAGGTTTAGATTTGGGGTTAGGTTTAGATTTTAGGTTTAGATTTGGGGTTAGGTTTAGATTTTAGGTTTAGATTTGGGGTTAGGTTTAGATTTGGGGTTAGGTTTAGATTTTAGGTTTAGATTTGGGGTTAGGTTTAGATTTTAGGTTTAGATATGGGGTTAGGTTTAGATTTGGGGTTAGGTTTAGATTTTAGGTTTAGATTTGGGGTTAGGTTTAGATTTGGGGTTAGGTTTAGATTTTAGGTTTAGATTTGGGGTTAGGTTTAGATTTTAGGTTTAGATTTGGGGTTAGGTTTAGATTTTAGGTTTAGATTTGGGCTTAGGTTTAGATTTGGGGTTAGGTTTAGATTTTAGGTTTAGATTTGGGGTTAGGTTTAGATTTTAGGCTTAAATTTGGGGTAAGGTTTAGATTTGGGGTTAGGTTTAGATTTTAGGTTTAGATTTGGGGTTAGGTTTAGATTTTAGGTTTAGATTTGGGGTTAGGTTTAGATTTGGGGTTAGGTTTAGATTTTAGGTTTAGATTTGGGGTTAGGTTTAGATTTTAGGTTTAGATTTGGGGTTAGGTTTGATTTGGTGTTAGGTTTAGATTTTAGGTCTAGATTTGGGGTTAGGTTTAGATTTGGGGTTAGGTTTAGATTTTAGGTTTAGATTTGGGGTTAGGTTTAGATTTTAGGTTTAGATTTGGGGTTAGGTTTAGATTTGGGGTTAGGTTTAGATTTTAGGTTTAGATTTGGGGTTAGGTTTGGATTTTAGGTTTAGATTTTGGGGTGAGGTTTAGATTTGGGGTTAGGTTTAGATTTTAGGTTTAGATTTGGGGTAAGGTTTAGATTTTAGGTTTATATTTGGGGTTAGGTTTAGATTTTAGGTTTAGATTTGGGGTTAGGTTTAGATTTGGGGTTAGGTTTAGATTTTAGGTTTAGATTTGGGGTTAGGTTTAGATTTTAGGTTTAGATTTGGGGTTAGGTTTAGATTTGGGGTTAGGTTTAGATTTTAGGTTTAGATTTGGGGTTAGGTTTAGATTTTAGGTTCAGATTTCGGGTTAGGTTTAGATTTTAGGTTCAGATTTGGGGTTAGGTTTAGATTTTAGGTTTAGATTTGGGGTTAGGTTTAGATTTTAGGTTAAGATTTGGGGTTTAGATTTGGGGTTAGGTTTAGATTTGGGGTTTAGATTTGGGGTTAGGTTTAGATTTTAGGTTTAGATTTGGGGTTAGGTTTAGATTTGGGGTTAGGTTTAGATTTTAGGTTTAGATTTGGGGTTAGGTTTAGATTTTAGGTTTAGATTTGGGGTTAGGTTTAGATTTTAGGTTTAGATTTGGGGTTAGGTTTAGATTTTAGGTTTAGATTTGGGGTTAGGTTTAGATTTGGGGTTAGGTTTAGATTTTAGGTTTAGATTTGGGGTTAGGTTAAGATTTTAGGTTTAGATTTGGGGTTAAGTTTAGATTTGGGGTTAGGTTTAGATTTTAGGTTTAGATTTGGGGTTAGGTTTAGATTTTAGGTTTAGATTTGGGGTTAGGTTTAGATTTTAGGTTTAGATTTGGGGTTAGGTTTAGATTTTAGGTTCAGATTTGGGGTTAGGTTTAGATTTTAGGTTTAGATTTGGGGTTAGGTTTAGATTTTAGGTTTAGATTTGGGGTTTAGATTTGGGGTTAGGTTTAGATTTGGGGTTTAGATTTGGGGTTAGGTTTAGATTTTAGGTTTAGATTTGGGGTTAGGTTTAGATTTTAGGTTTAGATTTGGGGTTAGGTTTACATTTGGGGTTAGGTTTAGATTTTAGGTTTAGATTTGGGGTTAGGTTTAGATTTTAGGTTTAGATTTGGGGTTAGGTTTAGATTTTAGGTTTAGATTTGGGGTTAGGTTTAGATTTGGGGTTAGGTTTAGATTTTAGGTTTAGATTTGGGGTTAGGTTTAGATTTGGGGTTAGGTTTAGACTTTAGGTTTAGATTTGGGGTTAGGTTTAGATTTTAGGTTTAGATTTGGGGTTAGGTTTAGATTTGGGGTTAGGTTTAGATTTTAGGTTTAGATTTGGGGTTAGGTTTAGATTTTAGGTTTAGATTTGGGGTTAGGTTTAGATTTGGGGTTAGGTTTAGATTTTAGATTTAGATTTGGGGTTAGGTTTAGATTTGGGGTTAGGTTTAGATTTTAGGTTTAGATTTGGGGTTAGGTTTAGATTTTAGGTTTAGATTTGGGGTTAGGTTTAGATTTTAGGTTTAGATTTGGGCTTAGGTTTAGATTTGGGGTTAGGTTTAGATTTTAGGTTTAGATTTGGGGTTAGGTTTAGATTTTAGGTTTAGATTTGGGGTTAGGTTTAGATTTTAGGTTTAGATTTGGGCTTAGGTTTAGATTTGGGGTTAGGTTTAGATTTTAGGTTTAGATTTGGGGTTAGGTTTAGATTTTAGGCTTAAATTTGGGGTAAGGTTTAGATTTGGGGTTAGGTTTAGATTTTAGGTTTAGATTTGGGGTTAGGTTTAGATTTTAGGTTTAGATTTGGGGTTAGGTTTAGATTTGGGGTTAGGTTTAGATTTTAGGTTTAGATTTGGGGTTAGGTTTAGATTTTAGGTTTAGATTTGGGGTTAGGTTTGATTTGGTGTTAGGTTTAGATTTTAGGTCTAGATTTGGGGTTAGGTTTAGATTTGGGGTTAGGTTTAGATTTTAGGTTTAGATTTGGGGTTAGGTTTAGATTTTAGGTTTAGATTTGGGGTTAGGTTTAGATTTGGGGTTAGGTTTAGATTTTAGGTTTAGATTTGGGGTTAGGTTTGGATTTTAGGTTTAGATTTTGGGGTGAGGTTTAGATTTGGGGTTAGGTTTAGATTTTAGGTTTAGATTTGGGGTAAGGTTTAGATTTTAGGTTTATATTTGGGGTTAGGTTTAGATTTTAGGTTTAGATTTGGGGTTAGGTTTAGATTTGGGGTTAGGTTTAGATTTTAGGTTTAGATTTGGGGTTAGGTTTAGATTTTAGGTTTAGATTTGGGGTTAGGTTTAGATTTGGGGTTAGGTTTAGATTTTAGGTTTAGATTTGGGGTTAGGTTTAGATTTTAGGTTCAGATTTCGGGTTAGGTTTAGATTTTAGGTTCAGATTTGGGGTTAGGTTTAGATTTTAGGTTTAGATTTGGGGTTAGGTTTAGATTTTAGGTTAAGATTTGGGGTTTAGATTTGGGGTTAGGTTTAGATTTGGGGTTTAGATTTGGGGTTAGGTTTAGATTTTAGGTTTAGATTTGGGGTTAGGTTTAGATTTGGGGTTAGGTTTAGATTTTAGGTTTAGATTTGGGGTTAGGTTTAGATTTTAGGTTTAGATTTGGGGTTAGGTTTAGATTTTAGGTTTAGATTTGGGGTTAGGTTTAGATTTTAGGTTTAGATTTGGGGTTAGGTTTAGATTTGGGGTTAGGTTTAGATTTTAGGTTTAGATTTGGGGTTAGGTTAAGATTTTAGGTTTAGATTTGGGGTTAAGTTTAGATTTGGGGTTAGGTTTAGATTTTAGGTTTAGATTTGGGGTTAGGTTTAGATTTTAGGTTTAGATTTGGGGTTAGGTTTAGATTTTAGGTTTAGATTTGGGGTTAGGTTTAGATTTTAGGTTTAGATTTGGGGTTAGGTTTAGGTTTTAGGTTTAGATTTGGGGTTAGGTTTAGATTTTAGGTTTAGATTTGGGGTTTAGATTTGGGGTTAGGTTTAGATTTGGGGTTTAGATTTGGGGTTAGGTTTAGATTTTAGGTTTAGATTTGGGGTTAGGTTTAGATTTTAGGTTTAGATTTGGGGTTAGGTTTACATTTGGGGTTAGGTTTAGATTTTAGGTTTAGATTTGGGGTTAGGTTTAGATTTTAGGTTTAGATTTGGGGTTAGGTTTAGATTTTAGGTTTAGATTTGGGGTTAGGTTTAGATTTGGGGTTAGGTTTAGATTTTAGGTTTAGATTTGGGGTTAGGTTTAGATTTGGGGTTAGGTTTAGATTTTAGGTTTAGATTTGGGGTTAGGTTTAGATTTTAGGTTTAGATTTGGGGTTAGGTTTAGATTTGGGGTTAGGTTTAGATTTTAGGTTTAGATTTGGGGTTAGGTTTAGATTTTAGGTTTAGATTTGGGGTTAGGTTTAGATTTGGGGTTAGGTTTAGATTTTAGATTTAGATTTGGGGTTAGGTTTAGATTTGGGGTTAGGTTTAGATTTTAGGTTTAGATTTGGGGTTAGGTTTAGATTTTAGGTTTAGATTTGGGGTTAGGTTTAGATTTTAGGTTTAGATTTGGGCTTAGGTTTAGATTTGGGGTTAGGTTTAGATTTTAGGTTTAGATTTGGGGTTAGGTTTAGATTTTAGGCTTAAATTTGGGGTAAGGTTTAGATTTGGGGTTAGGTTTAGATTTTAGGTTTAGATTTGTGGTTAGGTTTAGATTTTAGGCTTAAATTTGGGGTAAGGTTTAGATTTGGGGTTAGGTTTAGATTTTAGGTTTAGATTTGGGGTTAGGTTTAGATTTTAGGTTTAGATTTGGGGTTAGGTTTAGATTTGGGGTTAGGTTTAGATTTTAGGTCTAGATTTGGGGTTAGGTTTAGATTTGGGGTTAGGTTTAGATTTTAGGTTTAGATTTGGGGTTAGGTTTAGATTTTAGGTTAAGATTTGGGCTTAGGTTTAGATTTGGGGTTAGTTTTAGATTTTAGGTTTAGATTTGGGGTTAGGTTTAGATTTTAGGTTTAGATTTGGGGTTAGGTTTAGATTTGGGGTTAGGTTTAGATTTTAGGTTTAGATTTGGGGTTAGGTTTGGATTTTAGGTTTAGATTTTGGGGTGAGGTTTAGATTTGGGGTTAGGTTTAGATTTTAGGTTTAGATTTGGGGTAAGGTTTAGATTTTAGGTTTATATTTGGGGTTAGGTTTAGATTTTAGGTTTAGATTTGGGGTTAGGTTTAGATTTTAGGTTTAGATTTGGGGTTTAGATTTGGGGTTAGGTTTAGATTTGGGGTTTAGATTTGGGGTTAGGTTTAGATTTTAGGTTTAGATTTGGGGTTAGGTTTAGATTTGAGGTTAGGTTTAGATTTTAGGTTTAGATTTGGGGTTAGGTTTAGATTTTAGGTTTAGATTTGGGGTTAGGTTTAGATTTGGGGTTAGGTTTAGATTTTAGGTTTAGATTTGGGGTTAGGTTTAGATTTTAGGTTTAGATTTGGGGTTAGGTTTAGATTTTTGGTTTAGATTTGGGGTTAGGTTTAGATTTTAGGTTTAGATTTGGGGTTAGGTTTAGATTTTAGGTTTAGATTTGGGGTTAGGTTTAGATTTGGGGTTAGGTTTAGATTTGGGGTTAGGTTTAGATTTTAGGTTTAGATTTGGGGTTAGGTTTAGATTTTAGGTTTAGATATGGGGTTAGGTTTATATTTGGGGTTAGGTTTAGATTTTAGGTTTAGATTTGGGGTTAGGTTTAGATTTGGGGTTAGGTTTAGATTTTAGGTTTAGATTTGGGGTTAGGTTTAGATTTTAGGTTTAGATTTGGGGTTAGGTTTAGATTTTAGGTTTAAATTTGGGGTAAGGTTTAGATTTGGGGTTAGGTTTAGATTTTAGGTTTAGATTTGGGGTTAGGTTTAGATTTTAGGTTTAGATTTGGTGTTAGGTTTAGATTTGGGGTTAGGTTTAGATTTGGGGTTAGGTTTAGATTTTTGGTTTAGATTTGGGGTTAGGTTTAGATTTTAGGTTTAGATTTGGGGTTAGGTTTAGATTTTAGGTTTAGATTTGGGGTTAGGTTTAGATTTGGGGTTAGGTTTAGATTTTAGGTTTAGATTTGGGGTTAGGTTTAGATTTTAGGTTAAGATTTGGGGTTAGGTTTAGATTTGGTGTTAGGTTTAGATTTTAGGTTTAGATTTGGGGTTAGGTTTAGATTTCAGGTTTAGATTTGGGGTTAGGTTTAGATTTGGGGTTAGGTTTAGATTTAGGTTTTGATTTGGGGTTAGGTTTAGATTTTAGGTTTAGATTTGGGGTTAGGTTTAGATTTGGGGTTAGGTTTAGATTTGGGGTTAGGTTTATATTTGGGGTTTAGATTTGGGGTTAGGTTTAGATTTTAGGTTTAGATTTGGGGTTAGGTTTAGATTTGGGGTTAGGTTTAGATTTTAGGTTTAGATTTGGGGTTAGGTTTAGACTTTAGGTTAAGATTTGGGCTTAGGTTTACATTTGGGGTTAGGTTTAGATTTTAGGTTTAGATTTGGGGTTTAGATTTGGGGTTAGGTTTAGATTTGGGGTTAGGTTTAGATTTGGGGGTAGGTTTAGATTTTAGGTTTAGATTTGGTGTTAGGTTTAGATTTTAGGTTAAGATTTGGGCTTAGGTTTACATTTGCGGTTAGGTTTAGATTTTAGGTTTAGATTTGGGGTTAGGTTTAGATTTTAGGTTTAGATTTGGGGTTAGGTTTAGATTTGGGGTTAGGTTTAGATTTTAGGTTTAGATTTTGGGGTTAGGTTTAGATTTGGGGTTAGGTTTAGATTTTAGGTTTAGATTTGGGGTAAGGTTTAGATTTTAGGTTTATATTTGGGGTTAGGTTTAGATTTTAGGTTTAGATTTGGGGTTAGGTTTAGATTTGGGGTTAGGTTTAGATTTTAGGTTTAGATTTGGGGTTAGGTTTAGATTTTAGGTTCAGATTTCGGGTTAGGTTTAGATTTTAGGTTCAGATTTGGGGTTAGGTTTAGATTTTAGGTTTAGATTTGGGGTTAGGTTTAGATTTTAGGTTAAGATTTGAGGTTTAGATTTGGGGTTAGGTTTAGATTTGGGGTTTAGATTTGGGGTTAGGTTTAGATTTTAGGTTTAGATTTGGGGTTAGGTTTAGATTTGGGGTTAGGTTTAGATTTTAGGTTTAGATTTGGGGTTAGGTTTAGATTTTAGGTTTAGATTTGGGGTTAGGTTTAGATTTGGGGTTAGGTTTAGATTTTAGGTTTAGATTTGGGGTTAGGTTTAGATTTTAGGTTTAGATTTGGGGTTAGGTTAAGATTTTAGGTTTAGATTTGGGGTTAAGTTTAGATTTGGGGTTAGGTTTAGATTTTAGGTTTAGATTTGGGCTTAGGTTTAGATTTTAGGTTCAGATTTCGGGTTAGGTTTAGATTTTAGGTTCAGATTTGGGGTTAGGTTTAGATTTTAGGTTTAGATTTGGGGTTAGGTTTAGATTTTAGGTTTAGATTTGGGGTTAGGTTTAGATTTGGGGTTTAGATTTGGGGTTAGGTTTAGATTTTAGGTTTAGATTTGAGGTTAGGTTTAGATTTTAGGTTTAGATTTGGGGTTAGGTTTAGATTTTAGGTTTAGATTTGGGGTTAGGTTTAGATTTTTGGTTTAGATTTGGGGTTAGGTTTAGATTTTAGGTTTAGATTTGGGGTTAGGTTTAGATTTTAGGTTTAGATTTGGGGTTAGGTTTAGATTTGGGGTTAGGTTTAGATTTTAGGTTTAGATTTGGGGTTAGGTTTAGATTTTAGGTTTAGATATGGGGTTAGGTTTATATTTGGGGTTAGGTTTAGATTTTAGGTTTAGATTTGGGGTTAGGTTTAGATTTGGGGTTAGGTTTAGATTTTAGGTTTAGATTTGGGGTTAGGTTTAGATTTGGGGTTAGGTTTAGATTTTAGGTTTAGATTTGGGGTTAGGTTTAGATTTTAGGTTTAGATTTGGGGTTAGGTTTAGATTTTAGGTTTAAATTTGGAATAAGGTTTAGATTTGTGGTTAGGTTTAGATTTTAGGTTTAGATTTGGGGTTAGGTTTAGATTTTAGGTTTAGATTTGGGGTTAGGTTTAGATTTGGGGTTAGGTTTAGATTTTTGGTTTAGATTTGGGGTTAGGTTTAGATTTTAGGTTTAGATTTGGGGTTAGGTTTAGATTTTAGGTTTAGATTTGGGGTTAGGTTTAGATTTGGGGTTAGGTTTAGATTTTAGGTTTAGATTTGGGGTTAGGTTTAGATTTTAGGTTTAGATTTGGGGTTAGGTTTACATTTGGCGTTAGGTTTAGATTTTAGGTTTAGATTTGGGGTTAGGTTTAGATTTCAGGTTTAGATTTGGGGTTAGGTTTAGATTTGGGGTTAGGTTTAGATTTAGGTTTAGATTTGGGGTTAGGTTTAGATTTTAGGTTTAGATTTGGGGTTAGGTTTAGATTTGGGGTTAGGTTTAGATTTTAGGTTTAGATTTGGGGTTAGGTTTATATTTGGGGTTTAGATTTGGGGTTAGGTTTAGATTTTAGGTTTAGATTTGGGGTTAGGTTTAGATTTGGGGTTAGGTTTAGATTTTAGGTTTAGATTTGGGATTAGGTTTAGATTTTAGGTTTAGATTTGGGGTTAGGTTTAGATTTGGGGTTAGGTTTAGATTTTAGGTTTAGATTTGGGGTTAGGTTTAGACTTTAGGTTAAGATTTGGGCTTAGGTTTACATTTGGGGTTAGGTTTAGATTTTAGGTTTAGATTTGGGGTTTAGATTTGGGGTTAGGTTTAGATTTTAGGTTTAGATTTAGGGTTAGGTTTAGATTTGGGGTTAGGTTTAGATTTTAGGTTTAGATTTGGGGTTAGGTTTAGATTTTAGGTTTAGATTTTGGGTTAGGTTTAGATTTTAGGTTCAGATTTGCGGTTAGGTTTAGATTTTAGGTTTAGATTTGGGGTTAGGTTTAGATTTTAGGTTTAGATTTGGGGTTAGGTTTAGATTTTAGGTTCAGATTTCGGGTTAGGTTTAGATTTTAGGTTCAGATTTGCGGTTAGGTTTAGATTTTAGGTTTAGATTTAGGGTTAGGTTTAGATTTTAGGTTTAGATTTGGGGTTTAGATTTGGGGTTAGGTTTAGATTTGGGGTTTAGATTTGGGGTTAGGTTTAGATTTTAGGTTAAGATTTGGGTTTTAGATTTGGGGTTAGGTTTAGATTTGGGGTTTAGATTTGGGGTTAGGTTTAGATTTTAGGTTTAGATTTGGGGTTAGGTTTAGACTTGGGGTTAGGTTTAGATTTTAGGTTTAGATTTGGGGTTAGGTTTAGATTTTAGGTTTAGATTTGGGGTTAGGTTTAGATTTGGGGTTAGGTTTAGATTTTAGGTTTAGATTTGGGGTTAGGTTTAGATTTTAGGTTTAGATTTGGGGTTAGGTTTAGATTTGGTGTTAGGTTTAGATTTTAGGTTTAGATTTGGGGCTAGGTTTAGATTTTAGGTTTAGATTTGGGGTTAGGTTTAGATTTTAGGTTTAAATTTGGGGTAAGGTTTAGATTTGGGGTTAGGTTTAGATTTTAGGTTTAGATTTGGGGTTAGGTTTAGATTTTAGGTTTAGATTTGGGGTAAGGTTTAGATTTGGGGTTAGGTTTAGATTTGGGGTTAGGTTTAGATTTGGGGTTAGGTTTAGATTTTAGGTTAGATTTGGGGTTAGGTTTAGATTTTAGGTTTAGATTTGGGGTTAGGTTTGATTTGGTGTTAGGTTTAGATTTTAGGTCTAGATTTGGGGTTAGGTTTAGATTTGGGGTTAGGTTTAGATTTTAGGTTTAGATTTGGGGTTAGGTTTAGATTTGGGGTTAGGTTTAGATTTTAGGTTTAGATTTGGGGTTAGGTTTAGATTTGGGGTTAGGTTTAGATTTTAGGTTTAGATTTGGGGTTAGGTTTAGATTTGGGGTTAGGTTTAGATTTTAGGTTTAGATTTGGGGTTAGGTTTAGATTTTAGGTTTATATTTGGGGTTAGGTTTAGATTTGGGGTTAGGTTTAGATTTTAGGTTTAGATTTGGGGTTAGGTTTAGATTTTAGGCTTAAATTTGGGTAAGGTTTAGATTTGGGGTTAGGTTTAGATTTTAGGTTTAGATTTGGGGTTAGGTTTAGATTTTAGGTTTAGATTTGGGGTTAGGTTTAGATTTGGGGTTAGGTTTAGATTTTAGGTTTAGATTTGGGGTTAGGTTTAGATTTTAGGTTTAGATTTGGGGTTAGGTTTGATTTGGTGTTAGGTTTAGATTTTAGGTCTAGATTTGGGGTTAGGTTTAGATTTGGGGTTAGGTTTAGATTTGGGGGTAGGTTTAGATTTTAGGTTTAGATTTGGGGTTAGGTTTAGATTTTAGGTTAAGATTTGGGCTTAGGTTTACATTTGCGGTTAGGTTTAGATTTTAGGTTTAGATTTGGGGTTAGGTTTAGATTTTAGGTTTAGATTTGGGGTTAGGTTTAGATTTGGGGTTAGGTTTAGATTTTAGGTTTAGATTTGGGGTTAGGTTTGGATTTTAGGTTTAGATTTTGGGGTTAGGTTTAGATTTTAGGTTTAGATTTGGGGTAAGGTTTAGATTTTAGGTTTATATTTGGGGTTAGGTTTAGATTTTAGGTTTAGATTTGGGGTTAGGTTTAGATTTGGGGTTAGGTTTAGATTTTAGGTTTAGATTTGGGGTTAGGTTTAGATTTTAGATTCAGATTTCGGGTTAGGTTTAGATTTTAGGTTCAGATTTGGGGTTAGGTTTAGATTTTAGGTTTAGATTTGGGGTTAGGTTTAGATTTTAGGTTAAGATTTGAGGTTTAGATTTGGGGTTAGGTTTAGATTTGGGGTTTAGATTTGGGGTTAGGTTTAGATTTTAGGTTTAGATTTGGGGTTAGGTTTAGATTTGGGGTTAGGTTTAGATTTTAGGTTTAGATTTGGGGTTAGGTTTAGATTTTAGGTTTAGATTTGGGGTTAGGTTTAGATTTGGGGTTAGGTTTAGATTTTAGGTTTAGATTTGGGGTTAGGTTAAGATTTTAGGTTTAGATTTGGGGTTAAGTTTAGATTTGGGGTTAGGTTTAGATTTTAGGTTTAGATTTGGGGTTAGGTTTAGATTTTAGGTTCAGATTTCGGGTTAGGTTTAGATTTTAGGTTCAGATTTGGGGTTAGGTTTAGATTTTAGGTTTAGATTTGGGGTTAGGTTTAGATTTTAGGTTTAGATTTGGGGTTAGGTTTAGATTTGGGGTTTAGATTTGGGGTTAGGTTTAGATTTTAGGTTTAGATTTGGGGTTAGGTTTAGATTTTAGGTTTAGATTTGGGGTTAGGTTTAGATTTTTGGTTTAGATTTGGGGTTAGGTTTAGATTTTAGGTTTAGATTTGGGGTTAGGTTTAGATTTTAGGTTTAGATTTGGGGTTAGGTTTAGATTTGGGGTTAGGTTTAGATTTGGGGTTAGGTTTAGATTTTAGGTTTAGATTTGGGGTTAGGTTTAGATTTTAGGTTTAGATATGGGGTTAGGTTTATATTTGGGGTTAGGTTTAGATTTTAGGTTTAGATTTGGGGTTAGGTTTAGATTTGGGGTTAGGTTTAGATTTTAGGTTTAGATTTGGGGTTAGGTTTAGATTTGGGGTTAGGTTTAGATTTTAGGTTTAGATTTGGGGTTAGGTTTAGATTTTAGGTTTAGATTTGGGGTTAGGTTTAGATTTTAGGTTTAAATTTGGGGTAAGGTTTAGATTTGGGGTTAGGTTTAGATTTTAGGTTTAGATTTGGGGTTAGGTTTAGATTTTAGGTTTAGATTTGGGGTTAGGTTTAGATTTGGGGTTAGGTTTAGATTTTTGGTTTAGATTTGGGGTTAGGTTTAGATTTTAGGTTTAGATTTGGGGTTAGGTTTAGATTTTAGGTTTAGATTTGGGGTTAGGTTTAGATTTGGGGTTAGGTTTAGATTTTAGGTTTAGATTTGGGGTTAGGTTTAGATTTTAGGTTAAGATTTGGGGTTAGGTTTACATTTGGCGTTAGGTTTAGATTTTAGGTTTAGATTTGGGGTTAGGTTTAGATTTCAGGTTTAGATTTGGGGTTAGGTTTAGATTTGGGGTTAGGTTTAGATTTAGGTTTAGATTTGGGGTTAGGTTTAGATTTTAGGTTTAGATTTGGGGTTAGGTTTAGATTTGGGGTTAGGTTTAGATTTTAGGTTTAGATTTGGGGTTAGGTTTATATTTGGGGTTTAGATTTGGGGTTAGGTTTAGATTTTAGGTTTAGATTTGGGGTTAGGTTTAGATTTGGGGTTAGGTTTAGATTTTAGGTTTAGATTTGGGATTAGGTTTAGATTTTAGGTTTAGATTTGGGGTTAGGTTTAGATTTGGGGTTAGGTTTAGATTTTAGGTTTAGATTTGGGGTTAGGTTTAGACTTTAGGTTAAGATTTGGGCTTAGGTTTACATTTGGGGTTAGGTTTAGATTTTAGGTTTAGATTTGGGGTTTAGATTTGGGGTTAGGTTTAGATTTTAGGTTTAGATTTGGGGTTAGGTTTAGATTTGGGGTTAGGTTTAGATTTTAGGTTTAGATTTGGGGTTAGGTTTAGATTTTAGGTTTAGATTTGGGGTTAGGTTTAGATTTTAGGTTCAGATTTGCGGTTAGGTTTAGATTTTAGGTTTAGATTTGGGGTTAGGTTTAGATTTTAGGTTTAGATTGGGGTTAGGTTTAGATTTTAGGTTCAGATTTGCGGTTAGGTTTAGATTTTAGGTTTAGATTTGGGGTTAGGTTTAGATTTTAGGTTTAGATTTGGGGTTTAGATTTGGGCTTAGGTTTAGATTTGGGGTTTAGATTTGGGGTTAGGTTTAGATTTTAGGTTAAGATTTGGGTTTTAGATTTGGGGTTAGGTTTAGATTTGGGGTTTAGATTTGGGGTTAGGTTTAGATTTTAGGTTTAGATTTGGGGTTAGGTTTAGACTTGGGGTTAGGTTTAGATTTTAGGTTTAGATTTGGGGTTAGGTTTAGATTTTAGGTTTAGATTTGGGGTTAGGTTTAGATTTGGGGTTAGGTTTAGATTTTAGGTTTAGATTTGGGGTTAGGTTTAGATTTTAGGTTTAGATTTGGGGTTAGGTTTAGATTTGGTGTTAGGTTTAGATTTTAGGTTTAGATTTGGGGCTAGGTTTAGATTTTAGGTTTAGATTTGGGGTTAGGTTTAGATTTTAGGTTTAAATTTGGGGTAAGGTTTAGATTTGGGGTTAGGTTTAGATTTTAGGTTTAGATTTGGGGTAAGGTTTAGATTTGGGGTTAGGTTTAGATTTGGGGTTAGGTTTAGATTTGGGGTTAGGTTTAGATTTTAGGTTAGATTTGGGGTTAGGTTTAGATTTTAGGTTTAGATTTGGGGTTAGGTTTGATTTGGTGTTAGGTTTAGATTTTAGGTCTAGATTTGGGGTTAGGTTTAGATTTGGGGTTAGGTTTAGATTTTAGGTTTAGATTTGGGGTTAGGTTTAGATTTGGGGTTAGGTTTAGACTTTAGGTTTAGATTTGGGGTTAGGTTTAGATTTTAGGTTAAGATTTGGGCTTAGGTTTACATTTGCGGTTAGGTTTAGATTTTAGGTTTAGATTTGGGGTTAGGTTTAGAATTTAGGTTTAGATTTGGGGTTAGGCTTAGATTTGGGGTTAGGTTTAGATTTTAGGTTTAGATTTGGGGTTAGGTTTAGATTTTAGGTTTAGATTTCAGGTTTAGATTTCGGGTTAGGTTTAGATTTTAGGTTCAGATTTGGGGTTAGGTTTAGATTTTAGGTTTAGATTTGGGGTTAGGTTTAGATTTTAGGTTAAGATTTGGGGTTTAGATTTGGGGTTAGGTTTAGATTTGGGGTTTAGATTTGGGGTTAGGTTTAGATTTTAGGTTTAGATTTGGGGTTAGGTTTAGATTTGGGGTTAGGTTTAGATTTTAGGTTTAGATTTGGGGTTAGGTTTAGATTTTAGGTTTAGATTTGGGGTTAGGTTTAGATTTTAGGTTTAGATTTGGGGTTAGGTTTAGATTTGGGGTTAGGTTTAGATTTTAGGTTTAGATTTGGGGTTAGGTTTAGATTTTAGGTTTAGATTTGGGGTTAGGTTTGATTTGGTGTTAGGTTTAGATTTTAGGTCTAGATTTGGGGTTAGGTTTAGATTTGGGGTTAGGTTTAGATTTTAGGTTTAGATTTGGGGTTAGGTTTAGATTTGGGGTTAGGTTTAGATTTTAGGTCTAGATTTGGGGTTAGGTTTAGATTTTAGGTTAAGATTTGGGGTTAGGTTTACATTTGGGGTTAGGTTTAGATTTTAGGTTTAGATTTGGGGTTAGGTTTAGATTTTAGGTTTAGATTTGGGGTTAGGTTTAGATTTGGGGTTAGGTTTAGATTTTAGGTTTAGATTTGGGGTTAGGTTTAGATTTTAGGTTTAGATTTGGGGTTAGGTTTAGATTTGGGGTTAGGTTTAGATTTTAGGTTTAGATTTGGGGTTAGGTTTAGATTTTAGGTTTAGATTTGGGGTTAGGTTTAGATTTTAGGTTTAAATTTGGGGTAAGGTTTAGATTTGGGGTTAGGTTTAGATTTTAGGTTTAGATTTTGGGTTAGGTTTAGATTTTAGGTTTAGATTTGGGGTTAGGTTTAGATTTGGGGTTAGGTTTAGATTTTAGGTTTAGATTTGGGGTTAGGTTTAGATTTTAGGTTAAGATTTGGGGTTAGGTTTACATTTGGGGTTAGGTTTAGATTTTAGGTTTAGATTTGGGGTTAGGTTTAGATTTCAGGTTTAGATTTGGGGTTAGGTTTAGATTTGGGGTTAGGTTTAGATTTTAGGTTTAGATTTGGGGTTAGGTTTAGATTTTAGGTTTAGATTTGGGGTTAGGTTTAGATTTGGGGTTTAGATTTGGGGTTAGGTTTAGATTTTAGGTTTAGATTTGGGGTTAGGTTTAGATTTGGGGTTAGGTTTAGATTTTAGGTTTAGATTTGGGGTTAGGTTTAGATTTTAGGTTTACATTTGGGGTTAGGTTTAGATTTTAGGTTCAGATTTGGGGTTAGGTTTAGATTTTAGGTTCAGATTTGCGGTTAGGTTTAGATTTTAGGTTTAGATTTGGGGTTAGGTTTAGATTTTAGGTTTAGATTTGGGGTTTAGATTTGGGGTTAGGTTTAGATTTGGGGTTTAGATTTGGGGTTAGGTTTAGATTTTAGGGTTAGATTTGGGGTTAGGTTTAGATTTTAGGTTTAGATTTGGGGTTAGGTTTAGATTTGGTGTTAGGTTTAGATTTTAGGTTTAGATTTGGGGCTAGGTTTAGATTTTAGGTTTAGATTTGGGGTTAGGTTTAGATTTTAGGTTTAGATTTGGGGTAAGGTTTAGATTTGGGGTTAGGTTTAGATTTTAGGTTTAGATTTGGGGTTAGGTTTAGATTTTAGGTTTAGATTTGGGGTAAGGTTTAGATTTGGGGTTAGGTTTAGATTTGGGGTTAGGTTTAGATTTGGGGTTAGGTTTAGATTTTAGGTTAGATTTGGGGTTAGGTTTAGATTTTAGGTTTAGATTTGGGGTTAGGTTTAGATTTGGGGTTAGGTTTAGATTTTAGGTTTAGATTTGGGGTTAGGTTTAGATTTTAGGTTAAGATTTGGGCTTAGGTTTACATTTGCGGTTAGGTTTAGATTTTAGGTTTAGATTTGGGGTTAGGTTTAGAATTTAGGTTTAGATTTGGGGTTAGGTTTAGATTTGGGGTTAGGTTTAGATTTTAGGTTTAAATTTGGGGTTAGGTTTAGATTTTAGGTTTAGATTTTAGGTTTAGATTTCGGGTTAGGTTTAGATTTTAGGTTCAGATTTGGGGTTAGGTTTAGATTTTAGGTTTAGATTTGGGGTTAGGTTTAGATTTTAGGTTAAGATTTGGGGTTTAGATTTGGGGTAAGGTTTAGATTTGGGGTTTAGATTTGGGGTTAGGTTTAGATTTTAGGTTTAGATTTGGGGTTAGGTTTAGATTTGGGGTTAGGTTTAGATTTTAGGTTTAGATTTGGGGTTAGGTTTAGATTTGGGGTTAGGTTTAGATTTTAGGTTTAGATTTGGGGTTAGGTTTAGATTTTAGGTTAAGATTTGGGCTTAGGTTTACATTTGCGGTTAGGTTTAGATTTTAGGTTTAGATTTGGGGTTAGGTTTAGAATTTAGGTTTAGATTTGGGGTTAGGTTTAGATTTGGGGTTAGGTTTAGATTTTAGGTTTAGATTTGGGGTTAGGTTTAGATTTTAGGTTTAGATTTTAGGTTTAGATTTCGGGTTAGGTTTAGATTTTAGGTTCAGATTTGGGGTTAGGTTTAGATTTTAGGTTTAGATTTGGGGTTAGGTTTAGATTTTAGGTTAAGATTTGGGGTTTAGATTTGGGGTTAGGTTTAGATTTGGGGTTTAGATTTGGGGTTAGGTTTAGATTTTAGGTTTAGATTTGGGGTTAGGTTTAGATTTGGGGTTAGGTTTAGATTTTAGGTTTAGATTTGGGCTTAGGTTTAGATTTTAGGTTTAGATTTGGGGTTAGGTTTAGATTTTAGGTTTAGATTTGGGGTTAGGTTTAGATTTGGGGTTAGGTTTAGATTTTAGGTTTAGATTTGGGGTTAGGTTTAGATTTGGGGTTTAGATTTGGGGTTAGGTTTGATTTGGTGTTAGGTTTAGATTTTAGGTCTAGATTTGGGGTTAGGTTTAGATTTGGGGTTAGGTTTAGATTTTAGGTTTAGATTTGGGGTTAGGTTTAGATTTGGGGTTAGGTTTAGATTTTAGGTTTAGATTTGGGGTTAGGTTTAGATTTTAGGTTAAGATTTGGGGTTAGGTTTACATTTGGGGTTAGGTTTAGATTTTAGGTTTAGATTTGGGGTTAGGTTTAGATTTTAGGTTTAGATTTGGGGTTAGGTTTAGATTTGGGGTTAGGTTTAGATTTTAGGTTTAGATTTGGGGTTAGGTTTAGATTTTAGGTTTAGATTTGGGGTTAGGTTTAGATTTGGGGTTAGGTTTAGATTTTAGGTTTAGATTTGGGGTTAGGTTTAGATTTTAGGTTTAGATTTGGGGTTAGGTTTAGATTTTAGGTTTAAATTTGGGGTAAGGTTTAGATTTGGGGTTAGGTTTAGATTTTAGGTTTAGATTTTGGGTTAGGTTTAGATTTTAGGTTTAGATTTGGGGTTAGGTTTAGATTTGGGGTTAGGTTTAGATTTTAGGTTTAGATTTGGGGTTAGGTTTAGATTTTAGGTTAAGATTTGGGGTTAGGTTTACATTTGGGGTTAGGTTTAGATTTTAGGTTTAGATTTGGGGTTACGTTTAGATTTCAGGTTTAGATTTGGGGTTAGGTTTAGATTTGGGGTTAGGTTTAGATTTTAGGTTTAGATTTGGGGTTAGGTTTAGATTTTAGGTTTATATTTGGGGTTAGGTTTAGATTTGGGGTTAGGTTTAGATTTTAGGTTTAGATTTGGGGTTAGGTTTAGACTTTAGGTTAAGATTTGGGCTTAGGTTTACATTTGGGGTTAGGTTTAGATTTTAGGTTTAGATTTGGGGTTTAGATTTGGGGTTAGGTTTAGATTTTAGGTTTAGATTTGGGGTTAGGTTTAGATTTGGGGTTAGGTTTAGATTTTAGGTTTAGATTTGGGGTTAGGTTTAGATTTTAGGTTTAGATTTCGGGTTAGGTTTAGATTTTAGGTTCAGATTTGCGGTTAGGTTTAGATTTTAGGTTTAGATTTGGGGTTAGGTTTAGATTTTAGGTTTAGATTTGGGGTTAGGTTTAGATTTTAGGTTCAGATTTGGGGTTAGGTTTAGATTTTAGGTTCAGATTTGCGGTTAGGTTTAGATTTTATGTTTAGATTTGGGGTTAGGTTTAGATTTTAGGTCTAGATTTGGGGTTTAGATTTGGGGTTAGGTTTAGATTTGGGGTTTAGATTTGGGGTTAGGTTTAGATTTTAGGTTTAGATTTGGGGTTAGGTTTAGATTTGGGGTTAGGTTTAGATTTTAGGTTTAGATTTGGGGTTAGGTTTAGATTTGGGGTTAGTTTTAGATTTTAGGTTTAGATTTGGGGTTAGGTTTAGATTTTAGGTTTAGATTTGGGGTTAGGTTTAGATTTGGGGTTAGGTTTAGATTTTAGGTTTAGATTTGGGGTTAGGTTTAGATTTGGGGTTAGGTTTAGATTTTAGGTTTAGATTTGGGGTTAGGTTTAGATTTGGGGTTTAGATTTGGGGTTAGGTTTAGATTTTAGGTTTAGATTTGGGGTTAGGTTTAGATTTTAGGTTCAGATTTCGGGTTAGGTTTAGATTTTAGGTTCAGATTTGGGGTTAGGTTTAGATTTTAGGTTTAAATTTGGGGTAAGGTTTAGATTTGGGGTTAGGTTTAGATTTTAGGTTTAGATTTTGGGTTAGGTTTAGATTTTAGGTTTAGATTTGGGGTTAGGTTTAGATTTGGGGTTAGGTTTAGATTTTAGGTTTAGATTTGGGGTTAGGTTTAGATTTTAGGTTAAGATTTGGGGTTAGGTTTACATTTGGGGTTAGGTTTAGATTTTAGGTTTAGATTTGGGGTTAGGTTTAGATTTCAGGTTTAGATTTGGGGTTAGGTTTAGATTTGGGGTTAGGTTTAGATTTTAGGTTTAGATTTGGGGTTAGGTTTAGATTTTAGGTTTAGATTTGGGGTTAGGTTTAGATTTGGGGTTTAGATTTGGGGTTAGGTTTAGATTTTAGGTTTAGATTTGGGGTTAGGTTTAGATTTGGGGTTAGGTTTAGATTTTAGGTTTAGATTTGGGGTTAGGTTTAGATTTTAGGTTTACATTTGGGGTTAGGTTTAGATTTTAGGTTCAGATTTGGGGTTAGGTTTAGATTTTAGGTTCAGATTTGCGGTTAGGTTTAGATTTTAGGTTTAGATTTGGGGTTAGGTTTAGATTTTAGGTTTAGATTTGGGGTTTAGATTTGGGGTTAGGTTTAGATTTGGGGTTTAGATTTGGGGTTAGGTTTAGATTTTAGGGTTAGATTTGGGGTTAGGTTTAGATTTTAGGTTTAGATTTGGGGTTAGGTTTAGATTTGGTGTTAGGTTTAGATTTTAGGTTTAGATTTGGGGCTAGGTTTAGATTTTAGGTTTAGATTTGGGGTTAGGTTTAGATTTTAGGTTTAGATTTGGGGTAAGGTTTAGATTTGGGGTTAGGTTTAGATTTTAGGTTTAGATTTGGGGTTAGGTTTAGATTTTAGGTTTAGATTTGGGGTAAGGTTTAGATTTGGGGTTAGGTTTAGATTTGGGGTTAGGTTTAGATTTGGGGTTAGGTTTAGATTTTAGGTTAGATTTGGGGTTAGGTTTAGATTTTAGGTTTAGATTTGGGGTTAGGTTTAGATTTGGGGTTAGGTTTAGATTTTAGGTTTAGATTTGGGGTTAGGTTTAGATTTTAGGTTAAGATTTGGGCTTAGGTTTACATTTGCGGTTAGGTTTAGATTTTAGGTTTAGATTTGGGGTTAGGTTTAGAATTTAGGTTTAGATTTGGGGTTAGGTTTAGATTTGGGGTTAGGTTTAGATTTTAGGTTTAAATTTGGGGTTAGGTTTAGATTTTAGGTTTAGATTTTAGGTTTAGATTTCGGGTTAGGTTTAGATTTTAGGTTCAGATTTGGGGTTAGGTTTAGATTTTAGGTTTAGATTTGGGGTTAGGTTTAGATTTTAGGTTAAGATTTGGGGTTTAGATTTGGGGTTAGGTTTAGATTTGGGGTTTAGATTTGGGGTTAGGTTTAGATTTTAGGTTTAGATTTGGGGTTAGGTTTAGATTTGGGGTTAGGTTTAGATTTTAGGTTTAGATTTGGGGTTAGGTTTAGATTTGGGGTTAGGTTTAGATTTTAGGTTTAGATTTGGGGTTAGGTTTAGATTTTAGGTTAAGATTTGGGCTTAGGTTTACATTTGCGGTTAGGTTTAGATTTTAGGTTTAGATTTGGGGTTAGGTTTAGAATTTAGGTTTAGATTTGGGGTTAGGTTTAGATTTGGGGTTAGGTTTAGATTTTAGGTTTAGATTTGGGGTTAGGTTTAGATTTTAGGTTTAGATTTTAGGTTTAGATTTCGGGTTAGGTTTAGATTTTAGGTTCAGATTTGGGGTTAGGTTTAGATTTTAGGTTTAGATTTGGGGTTAGGTTTAGATTTTAGGTTAAGATTTGGGGTTTAGATTTGGGGTTAGGTTTAGATTTGGGGTTTAGATTTGGGGTTAGGTTTAGATTTTAGGTTTAGATTTGGGGTTAGGTTTAGATTTGGGGTTAGGTTTAGATTTTAGGTTTAGATTTGGGCTTAGGTTTAGATTTTAGGTTTAGATTTGGGGTTAGGTTTAGATTTTAGGTTTAGATTTGGGGTTAGGTTTAGATTTGGGGTTAGGTTTAGATTTTAGGTTTAGATTTGGGGTTAGGTTTAGATTTGGGGTTTAGATTTGGGGTTAGGTTTGATTTGGTGTTAGGTTTAGATTTTAGGTCTAGATTTGGGGTTAGGTTTAGATTTGGGGTTAGGTTTAGATTTTAGGTTTAGATTTGGGGTTAGGTTTAGATTTGGGGTTAGGTTTAGATTTTAGGTTTAGATTTGGGGTTAGGTTTAGATTTTAGGTTAAGATTTGGGGTTAGGTTTACATTTGGGGTTAGGTTTAGATTTTAGGTTTAGATTTGGGGTTAGGTTTAGATTTTAGGTTTAGATTTGGGGTTAGGTTTAGATTTGGGGTTAGGTTTAGATTTTAGGTTTAGATTTGGGGTTAGGTTTAGATTTTAGGTTTAGATTTGGGGTTAGGTTTAGATTTGGGGTTAGGTTTAGATTTTAGGTTTAGATTTGGGGTTAGGTTTAGATTTTAGGTTTAGATTTGGGGTTAGGTTTAGATTTTAGGTTTAAATTTGGGGTAAGGTTTAGATTTGGGGTTAGGTTTAGATTTTAGGTTTAGATTTTGGGTTAGGTTTAGATTTTAGGTTTAGATTTGGGGTTAGGTTTAGATTTGGGGTTAGGTTTAGATTTTAGGTTTAGATTTGGGGTTAGGTTTAGATTTTAGGTTAAGATTTGGGGTTAGGTTTACATTTGGGGTTAGGTTTAGATTTTAGGTTTAGATTTGGGGTTACGTTTAGATTTCAGGTTTAGATTTGGGGTTAGGTTTAGATTTGGGGTTAGGTTTAGATTTTAGGTTTAGATTTGGGGTTAGGTTTAGATTTTAGGTTTATATTTGGGGTTAGGTTTAGATTTGGGGTTAGGTTTAGATTTTAGGTTTAGATTTGGGGTTAGGTTTAGACTTTAGGTTAAGATTTGGGCTTAGGTTTACATTTGGGGTTAGGTTTAGATTTTAGGTTTAGATTTGGGGTTAGGTTTAGATTTTAGGTTCAGATTTGGGGTTAGGTTTAGATTTTAGGTTCAGATTTGCGGTTAGGTTTAGATTTTATGTTTAGATTTGGGGTTAGGTTTAGATTTTAGGTCTAGATTTGGGGTTTAGATTTGGGGTTAGGTTTAGATTTGGGGTTTAGATTTGGGGTTAGGTTTAGATTTTAGGTTTAGATTTGGGGTTAGGTTTAGATTTTAGGTTTAGATTTGGGGTATGGTTTAGATTTGGGGTTAGGTTTAGATTTTAGGTTTAGATTTGGGGTTAGGTTTAGATTTTAGGTTTAGATTTGGGGTTAGGTTTAGATTTTAGGTTTAGATTTGGTGTTAGATTTAGAACTGGGGTTTGGGGTTGGGGTTAGGTTTAGATCTGGGGTTAGGTTTAGATTTGGGGTTAGGGGTTGAGGTTAGGTTTAGATTTGGGGTTAGGTTTAGATTTTAGGTTTAGATTTGGGGTTAGGTTTAGATTTGGGGTTAGTTTTAGATTTTAGGTTTAGATTTGGGGTTAGGTTTAGATTTTAGGTTTAGATTTGGGGTTAGGTTTAGATTTGGGGTTAGGTTTAGATTTTAGGTTTAGATTTGGGGTTAGGTTTAGATTTGGGGTTAGGTTTAGATTTTAGGTTTAGATTTGGGGTTAGGTTTAGATTTGGGGTTTAGATTTGGGGTTAGGTTTAGATTTTAGGTTTAGATTTGGGGTTAGGTTTAGATTTTAGGTTCAGATTTCGGGTTAGGTTTAGATTTTAGGTTCAGATTTGGGGTTAGGTTTAGATTTTAGGTTTAGATTTGGGGTTAGGTTTAGATTTTAGGTTAAGATTTGGGGTTTAGATTTGGGGTTAGGTTTAGATTTGGGGTTTAGATTTGCGGTTAGGTTTAGATTTTAGGTTTAGATTTGGGGTTAGGTTTAGATTTGGGGTTGGGTTTAGATTTTAGGTTTAGATTTGGGGTTAGGTTTAGATTTTAGGTTTAGATTTGGGGTTAGGTTTAGATTTGGGGTTAGGTTTAGATTTTAGGTTTAGATTTGGGGTTAGGTTTAGATTTGGGGTTAGGTTTAGATTTTAGGTTTAGATTTGGGGTTAGGTTTAGATTTTAGGTTTAGATTTGGGGTTAGGTTTAGATTTGGGGTTAGGTTTAGATTTTAGGTTTAGATTTGGGGTTAGGTTTAGATTTTAGGTTTAGATTTGGGGTTAGGTTTAGATTTTAGGTTTAGATTTGGGGTTAGGTTTAGATTTTAGGTTCAGATTTCGGGTTAGGTTTAGATTTTAGGTTCAGATTTGGGGTTAGGTTTAGATTTTAGGTTTAGATTTGGGGTTAGGTTTAGATTTTAGGTTTAGATTTGGGGTTTAGATTTGGGGTTAGGTTTAGATTTGGGGTTTAGATTTGGGGTTAGGTTTAGATTTTAGGTTTAGATTTGGGGTTAGGTTTAGATTTTAGGTTCAGATTTCGGGTTAGGTTTAGATTTTAGGTTCAGATTTGGGGTTAGGTTTAGATTTTAGGTTTAGATTTGGGGTTAAGTTTAGATTTTAGGTTCAGATTTCGGGTTAGGTTTAGATTTTAGGTTCAGATTTGGGGTTAGGTTTAGATTTTAGGTTTAGATTTGGGGTTAGGTTTAGATTTGGGGTTAGGTTTAGATTTTAGGTTTAGATTTGGGGTTAGGTTTAGATTTTAGGTTTAGATTTGGGGTTAGGTTTAGATTTAAGGTTTAGATTTGGGGTTAGGTTTAGATTTTAGGTTTAGATTTGGGGTTAGGTTTAGATTTTAGGTTTAGATTTGGGGTTAGGTTTAGATTTTAGGTTCAGATTTCGGGTTAGGTTTAGATTTTAGGTTCAGATTTGGGGTTAGGTTTAGATTTTAGGTTTAGATTTGGGGTTAGGTTTAGATTTTAGGTTAAGATTTGGGGTTTAGATTTGGGGTTAGGTTTAGATTTGGGGTTTAGATTTGGGGTTAGGTTTAGATTTTAGGTTTAGATTTGGGGTTAGGTTTAGATTTGGGGTTAGGTTTAGATTTTAGGTTTAGATTTGGGGTTAGGTTTAGATTTTAGGTTTAGATTTGGGGTTAGGTTTAGATTTTAGGTTTAGATTTGGGGTTAGGTTTTGATTTGGGGTTAGGTTTAGATTTTAGGTTTAGATTTTGGGTTTGGTTTAGATTTAAGTTTTAGATTTGGGGTTAGGTTTAGATTTGGGGTTAGGTTTAGATTTTAGGTTTAGATTTGGGGTTAGGTTTAGATTTTAGGTTTATATTTGGGGTTAGGTTTAGATTTTAGGTTTAGATTTGGGGTTAGGTTTAGATTTTAGGTTTATATTTGGGGTAAGGTTTAGATTTGGGGTTAGGTTTAGATTTTAGGTTTAGATTTGGGGTTAGGTTTAGATTTGGGGTTAGGTTTAGATTTTAGGTTTAGATTTGGGGTTAGGTTTAGATTTTAGGTTTAGATTTGAGGTTTAGATTTGGGGTTAGGTTTAGATTTTAGGTTTAGATTTGGAGTTAGGTTTAGATTTTAGGTTTAGATTTGGGGTTAGGTTTAGATTTTAGGTTTAGATTTGGGGTTAGGTTTAGATTTGGGGTTAGGTTTAGATTTTAGGTTTAGATTTGGGGTTAGGTTTAGATTTTAGTTTTAGATTTGGGGTTAGGTTTAGATTTGGGGTTAGGTTTAGATTTTAGGTTTGGATTTGGGGTTAGGTTTAGATTTTAGGTTTAGATTTGGGGTTAGGTTTAGACTTGGAGTTAGGTTTAGATTTTAGTTTTAGATTTGGGGTTAGGTTTAGATTTTAGGTTTAGATTTGGGGTTAGGTTTAGATTTGGGGTTAGGTTTAGATTTTAGGTTTAGATTATAGGTTTAGATTTGGGGTTAGGTTTAGATTTTAGGTTTAGATTTGGGGTTAGGTTTAGATTTTAGGTTTAGATTTGGGGTTAGGTTTAGATTTGGGGTTAGGTTTAGATTTGGGGTTAGGTTTAGATTTTAGGTTTAGATTTGGAGTTAGGTTTAGATTTGGGGTTAGGTTTAGATTTTAGGTTTAGATTTGGGGTTAGGTTTAGATTTTAGGTTTACATTTGGGGTTAGGTTTAGATTTGGGGTTAGGTTTAGATTTTAGGTTCAGATTTCGGGTTAGGTTTAGATTTTAGGTTCAGATTTGGGGTTAGGTTTAGATTTTAGGTTTAGATTTGGGGTTAGGTTTAGATTTTAGGTTAAGATTTGGGGTTTAGATTTGGGGTTAGGTTTAGATTTTAGGTTTAGATTTGGGGTTAGGTTTAGATTTTAGGTTTAGATTTGGGGTTAGGTTTAGATTTGGGGTTAGGTTTAGATTTTAGGTTTAGATTTGGGGTTAGGTTTAGATTTTAGGTTTAGATTTGGGGTTAGGTTTAGATTTGGGGTTAGGTTTAGATTTTAGGTTTAGATTTGGGGTTAGGTTTAGATTTTAGGTTTAGATTTGGGGTTAGGTTTAGATTTGGGGTTAGGTTTAGATTTTAGGTTTAGATTTGGGGTTAGGTTTAGATTTTAGGTTTAGATTTGGGGTTAGGTTTAGATTTGGGGTTAGGTTTAGATTTTAGGTTTAGATTTGGGGTTAGGTTTAGATTTTAGGTTCAGATTTCGGGTTAGGTTTAGATTTTAGGTTCAGATTTGGGGTTAGGTTTAGATTTTAGGTTTAGATTTGGGGTTAGGTTTAGATTTTAGGTTTAGATTTGGGGTTTAGATTTGGGGTTAGGTTTAGATTTGGGGTTTAGATTTGGGGTTAGGTTTAGATTTTAGGTTTAGATTTGGGGTTAGGTTTAGATTTTAGGTTCAGATTTCGGGTTAGGTTTAGATTTTAGGTTCAGATTTGGGGTTAGGTTTAGATTTTAGGTTTAGATTTGGGGTTAGGTTTAGATTTTAGGTCTAGATTTGGGGTTTAGATTTGGGGTTAGGTTTAGATTTGGGGTTTAGATTTGGGGTTAGGTTTAGATTTTAGGTTTAGATTTGGGGTTAGGTTTAGATTTGGGGTTAGGTTTAGATTTTAGGTTTAGATTTGGGGTTAGGTTTAGATTTTAGGTTAAGATTTGGGGTTAGGTTTACATTTGGGGTTAGGTTTAGATTTTAGGTTTAGATTTGGGGTTAGGTTTAGATTTTAGGTTTAGATTTGGGGTTAGGTTTAGATTTTAGGTTTAGATTTGGGGTTAGGTTTAGATTTTTGGTTTAGATTTGGGGTTAGGTTTGATTTGGTGTTAGGTTTAGATTTTAGGTCTAGATATGGGGTTCGGTTTAGATTTGGGGTTAGGTTTAGATTTTAGGTTTAGATTTGGGGTTAGGTTTAGATTTTAGGTTTAGATTTGGGGTTAGGTTTAGATTTTAGGTTCAGA
This sequence comes from Patagioenas fasciata, assembly GCF_037038585.1. Lineage (NCBI taxonomy): Eukaryota > Metazoa > Chordata > Aves > Columbiformes > Columbidae > Patagioenas > Patagioenas fasciata. Next base: position 387,680 of record NW_027288774.1, on the reverse strand, counting down.
TTTCGGGTTAGGTTTAGATTTTAGGTTCAGATTTGGGCTTAGGTTTAGATTTTAGGTTTAGATTTGGGGTTAGGTTTAGATTTTAGGTTAAGATTTGGGGTTTAGATTTGGGGTTAGGTTTAGATTTTGGGTTTAGATTTGCGGTTAGGTTTAGATTTTAGGTTTAGATTTGGGGTTAGGTTTAGATTTGGGGTTAGGTTTAGATTTTAGGTTTAGATTTGGGGTTAGGTTTAGATTTTAGGTTTACATTTGGGGTTAGGTTTAGATTTGGGGTTAGGTTTAGATTTTAGGTTCAGATTTCGGGTTAGGTTTAGATTTTAGGTTCAGATTTGGGGTTAGGTTTAGATTTTAGGTTTAGATTTGGGGTTAGGTTTAGATTTTAGGTTAAGATTTGGGGTTTAGATTTGGGGTTAGGTTTAGATTTTAGGTTTAGATTTGGGGTTAGGTTTAGATTTTAGGTTTAGATTTGGGGTTAGGTTTAGATTTGGGGTTAGGTTTAGATTTTAGGTTTAGATTTGGGGTTAGGTTTAGATTTTAGGTTTAGATTTGGGGTTAGGTTTAGATTTGGGGTTAGGTTTAGATTTTAGGTTTAGATTTGGGGTTAGGTTTAGATTTTAGGTTTAGATTTGGGGTTAGGTTTAGATTTGGGGTTAGGTTTAGATTTTAGGTTTAGATTTGGGGTTAGGTTTAGATTTTAGGTTTAGATTTGGGGTTAGGTTTAGATTTGGGGTTAGGTTTAGATTTTAGGTTTAGATTTGGGGTTAGGTTTAGATTTTAGGTTCAGATTTCGGGTTAGGTTTAGATTTTAGGTTCAGATTTGGGGTTAGGTTTAGATTTTAGGTTTAGATTTGGGGTTAGGTTTAGATTTTAGGTTTAGATTTGGGGTTTAGATTTGGGGTTAGGTTTAGATTTGGGGTTTAGATTTGGGGTTAGGTTTAGATTTTAGGTTTAGATTTGGGGTTAGGTTTAGATTTTAGGTTCAGATTTCGGGTTAGGTTTAGATTTTAGGTTCAGATTTGGGGTTAGGTTTAGATTTTAGGTTTAGATTTGGGGTTAGGTTTAGATTTTAGGTCTAGATTTGGGGTTTAGATTTGGGGTTAGGTTTAGATTTGGGGTTTAGATTTGGGGTTAGGTTTAGATTTTAGGTTTAGATTTGGGGTTAGGTTTAGATTTGGGGTTAGGTTTAGATTTTAGGTTTAGATTTGGGGTTAGGTTTAGATTTTATGTTAAGATTTGGGGTTAGGTTTACATTTGGGGTTAGGTTTAGATTTTAGGTTTAGATTTGGGGTTAGGTTTAGATTTTAGGTTTAGATTTGGGGTTAGGTTTAGATTTTAGGTTTAGATTTGGGGTTAGGTTTAGATTTTTGGTTTAGATTTGGGGTTAGGTTTGATTTGGTGTTAGGTTTAGATTTTAGGTCTAGATATGGGGTTCGGTTTAGATTTGGGGTTAGGTTTAGATTTTAGGTTTAGATTTGGGGTTAGGTTTAGATTTTAGGTTTAGATTTGGGGTTAGGTTTAGATTTTAGGTTCAGATTTCGGGTTAGGTTTAGATTTTAGGTTCAGATTTGGGCTTAGGTTTAGATTTTAGGTTTAGATTTGGGGTTAGGTTTAGATTTTAGGTTAAGATTTGGGGTTTAGATTTGGGGTTAGGTTTAGATTTGGGGTTTAGATTTGCGGTTAGGTTTAGATTTTAGGTTTAGATTTGGGGTTAGGTTTAGATTTGGGGTTAGGTTTAGATTTTAGGTTTAGATTTGGGGTTAGGTTTAGATTTTAGGTTTAGATTTGGGGTTAGGTTTAGATTTGGGGTTAGGTTTAGATTTTAGGTTTAGATTTGGGGTTAGGTTTAGATTTTAGGTTTAGATTTGGGGTTAGGTTTAGATTTGGGGTTAGGTTTAGATTTTAGGTTTAGATTTGGGGTTAGGTTTAGATTTGGGGTTAGGTTTAGATTTTAGGTTTAGATTTGGGGTTAGGTTTAGATTTTAGGTTTAGATTTGGGGTTAGGTTTAGATTTGGGGTTAGGTTTAGATTTTAGGTTTAGATTTGGGGTTAGGTTTAGATTTTAGGTTTAGATTTGGGGTTAGGTTTAGATTTGGGGTTAGGTTTAGATTTGGGGTTAGGTTTAGATTTTAGGTTTAGATTTGGGGTTAGGTTTAGATTTGGGGTTAGGTTTAGATTTTAGGTTTAGATTTGGGGTTAGGTTTAGATTTTAGGTTTAGATTTGGGGTTAGGTTTAGATTTGGGGTTAGGTTTAGATTTTAGGTTTAGATTTGGGGTTAGGTTTAGATTTTAGGTTTAGATTTGGGGTTAGGTTTAGATTTTAGGTTTAGATTTGGGGTTAGGTTTAGATTTTAGGTTCAGATTTCGGGTTAGGTTTAGATTTTAGGTTCAGATTTGGGGTTAGGTTTAGATTTTAGGTTTAGATTTGGGGTTAGGTTTAGATTTTAGGTTTAGATTTGGGGTTTAGATTTGGGGTTAGGTTTAGATTTGGGGTTTAGATTTGGGGTTAGGTTTAGATTTTAGGTTTAGATTTGGGGTTAGGTTTAGATTTTAGGTTCAGATTTCGGGTTAGGTTTAGATTTTAGGTTCAGATTTGGGGTTAGGTTTAGATTTTAGGTTTAGATTTGGGGTTAAGTTTAGATTTTAGGTTTAGATTTCGGGTTAGGTTTAGATTTTAGGTTCAGATTTGGGGTTAGGTTTAGATTTTAGGTTTAGATTTGGGGTTAGGTTTAGATTTTAGGTCTAGATTTGGGGTTTAGATTTGGGGTTAGGTTTAGATTTGGGGTTTAGATTTGGGGTTAGGTTTAGATTTTAGGTTTAGATTTGGGGTTAGGTTTAGATTTGGGGTTAGGTTTAGATTTTAGGTTTAGATATGGGGTTAGGTTTAGATTTTAGGTTAAGATTTGGGGTTAGGTTTACATTTGGGGTTAGGTTTAGATTTTAGGTTCAGATTTGGGGTTAGGTTTAGATTTTAGGTTTAGATTTGGGGTTAGGTTTAGATTTTAGGTTAAGATTTGGGGTTTAGATTTGGGGTTAGGTTTAGATTTGGGGTTTAGATTTGCGGTTAGGTTTAGATTTTAGGTTTAGATTTGGGGTTAGGTTTAGATTTGGGGTTAGGTTTAGATTTTAGGTTTAGATTTGGGGTTAGGTTTAGATTTTAGGTTTAGATTTGGGGTTAGGTTTAGATTTGGGGTTAGGTTTAGATTTTAGGTTTAGATTTGGGGTTAGGTTTAGATTTTAGGTTTAGATTTGGGGTTAGGTTTAGATTTGGGGTTAGGTTTAGATTTTAGGTTTAGATTTGGGGTTAGGTTTAGATTTTAGGTTTAGATTTGGGGTTAGGTTTAGATTTGGGGTTAGGTTTAGATTTTAGGTTTAGATTTGGGGTTAGGTTTAGATTTTAGGTTCAGATTTCGGGTTAGGTTTAGATTTTAGGTTCAGATTTGGGGTTAGGTTTAGATTTTAGGTTTAGATTTGGGGTTAGGTTTAGATTTTAGGTTTAGATTTGGGGTTTAGATTTGGGGTTAGGTTTAGATTTGGGGTTTAGATTTGGGGTTAGGTTTAGATTTTAGGTTTAGATTTGGGGTTAGGTTTAGATTTTAGGTTCAGATTTCGGGTTAGGTTTAGATTTTAGGTTCAGATTTGGGGTTAGGTTTAGATTTTAGGTTTAGATTTGGGGTTAGGTTTAGATTTTAGGTCTAGATTTGGGGTTTAGATTTGGGGTTAGGTTTAGATTTGGGGTTTAGATTTGGGGTTAGGTTTAGATTTTAGGTTTAGATTTGGGGTTAGGTTTAGATTTGGGGTTAGGTTTAGATTTTAGGTTTAGATTTGGGGTTAGGTTTAGATTTTAGGTTAAGATTTGGGGTTAGGTTTACATTTGGGGTTAGGTTTAGATTTTAGGTTTAGATTTGGGGTTAGGTTTAGATTTTAGGTTTAGATTTGGGGTTAGGTTTAGATTTTAGGTTTAGATTTGGGGTTAGGTTTAGATTTTTGGTTTAGATTTGGGGTTAGGTTTGATTTGGTGTTAGGTTTAGATTTTAGGTCTAGATTTGGGGTTCGGTTTAGATTTGGGGTTAGGTTTAGATTTTAGGTTTAGATTTGGGGTTAGGTTTAGATTTTAGGTTTAGATTTGGGGTTAGGTTTAGATTTTAGGTTCAGATTTCGGGTTAGGTTTAGATTTTAGGTTCAGATTTGGGCTTAGGTTTAGATTTTAGGTTTAGATTTGGGGTTAGGTTTAGATTTTAGGTTAAGATTTGGGGTTTAGATTTGGGGTTAGGTTTAGATTTGGGGTTTAGATTTGCGGTTAGGTTTAGATTTTAGGTTTAGATTTGGGGTTAGGTTTAGATTTGGGGTTAGGTTTAGATTTTAGGTTTAGATTTGGGGTTAGGTTTAGATTTTAGGTTTAGATTTGGGGTTAGGTTTAGATTTGGGGTTAGGTTTAGATTTTAGGTTTAGATTTGGGGTTAGGTTTAGATTTTAGGTTTAGATTTGGGGTTAGGTTTAGATTTGGGGTTAGGTTTAGATTTGGGGTTAGGTTTAGATTTTAGGTTTAGATTTGGGGTTAGGTTTAGATTTGGGGTTAGGTTTAGATTTTAGGTTTAGATTTGGGGTTAGGTTTAGATTTTAGGTTTAGATTTGGGGTTAGGTTTAGATTTGGGGTTAGGTTTAGATTTTAGGTTTAGATTTGGGGTTAGGTTTAGATTTTAGGTTTAGATTTGGGGTTAGGTTTAGATTTTAGGTTTAGATTTGGGGTTAGGTTTAGATTTTAGGTTCAGATTTCGGGTTAGGTTTAGATTTTAGGTTCAGATTTGGGGTTAGGTTTAGATTTTAGGTTTAGATTTGGGGTTAGGTTTAGATTTTAGGTTTAGATTTGGGGTTTAGATTTGGGGTTAGGTTTAGATTTGGGGTTTAGATTTGGGGTTAGGTTTAGATTTTAGGTTTAGATTTGGGGTTAGGTTTAGATTTTAGGTTCAGATTTCGGGTTAGGTTTAGATTTTAGGTTCAGATTTGGGGTTAGGTTTAGATTTTAGGTTTAGATTTGGGGTTAAGTTTAGATTTTAGGTTTAGATTTTGGGTTAGGTTTAGATTTTAGGTTCAGATTTGGGGTTAGGTTTAGATTTTAGGTTTAGATTTGGGGTTAGGTTTAGATTTTAGGTCTAGATTTGGGGTTTAGATTTGGGGTTAGGTTTATATTTGGGGTTTAGATTTGGGGTTAGGTTTAGATTTTAGGTTTAGAATTGGGGTTAGGTTTAGATTTGGGGTTAGGTTTAGATTTTAGGTTTAGATATGGGGTTAGGTTTAGATTTTAGGTTAAGATTTGGGGTTAGGTTTACATTTGGGGTTAGGTTTAGATTTTAGGTTTATATTTGGGGTTAGGTTTAGATTTTAGGTTTAGATTTGGGGTTAGGTTTAGATTTTAGGTTTAGATTTGGGGTTAGGTTTAGATTTTTGGTTTAGATTTGGGGTTAGGTTTGATTTGGTGTTAGGTTTAGATTTTAGGTCTAGATTTGGGGTTCGGTTTAGATTTGGGGTTAGGTTTAGATTTTAGGTTTAGATTTGGGGTTAGGTTTAGATTTTAGGTTTAGATTTGGGGTTAGGCTTAGATTTTAGGTTCAGATTTCGGGTTAGGTTTAGATTTTAGGTTCAGATTTGGGCTTAGGTTTAGATTTTAGGTTTAGATTTGGGGTTAGGTTTAGATTTTAGGTTAAGATTTGGGGTTTAGATTTGGGGTTAGGTTTAGATTTGGGGTTTAGATTTGCGGTTAGGTTTAGATTTTAGGTTTAGATTTGGGGTTAGGTTTAGATTTGGGGTTAGGTTTAGATTTTAGGTTTAGATTTGGGGTTAGGTTTAGATTTTAGGTTTAGATTTGGGGTTAGGTTTAGATTTGGGGTTAGGTTTAGATTTTAGGTTTAGATTTGGGGTTAGGTTTAGATTTTAGGTTTAGATTTGGGGTTAGGTTTAGATTTGGGGTTAGGTTTAGATTTTAGGTTTAGATTTGGGGTTAGGTTTAGATTTGGGGTTAGGTTTAGATTTTAGGTTTAGATTTGGGGTTAGGTTTAGATTTTAGGTTTAGATTTGGGGTTAGGTTTAGATTTGGGGTTAGGTTTAGATTTTAGGTTTAGATTTGGGGTTAGGTTTAGATTTTAGGTTTAGATTTGGGGTTAGGTTTAGATTTGGGGTTAGGTTTAGATTTGGGGTTAGGTTTAGATTTTAGGTTTAGATTTGGGGTTAGGTTTAGATTTGGGGTTAGGTTTAGATTTTAGGTTTAGATTTGGGGTTAGGTTTAGATTTTAGGTTTAGATTTGGGGTTAGGTTTAGATTTGGGGTTAGGTTTAGATTTTAGGTTTAGATTTGGGGTTAGGTTTAGATTTTAGGTTTAGATTTGGGGTTAGGTTTAGATTTTAGGTTTAGATTTGGGGTTAGGTTTAGATTTTAGGTTCAGATTTTGGGTTAGGTTTAGATTTTAGGTTCAGATTTGGGGTTAGGTTTAGATTTTAGGTTTAGATTTGGGGTTAGGTTTAGATTTTAGGTTTAGATTTGGGGTTTAGATTTGGGGTTAGGTTTAGATTTGGGGTTTAGATTTGGGGTTAGGTTTAGATTTTAGGTTTAGATTTGGGGTTAGGTTTAGATTTTAGGTTCAGATTTCGGGTTAGGTTTAGATTTTAGGTTCAGATTTGGGGTTAGGTTTAGATTTTAGGTTTAGATTTGGGGTTAAGTTTAGATTTTAGGTTCAGATTTCGGGTTAGGTTTAGATTTTAGGTTCAGATTTGGGGTTAGGTTTAGATTTTAGGTTTAGATTTGGGGTTAGGTTTAGATTTGGGGTTAGGTTTAGATTTTAGGTTTAGATTTGGGGTTAGGTTTAGATTTTAGGTTAAGATTTGGGGTTAGGTTTACATTTGGGGTTAGGTTTAGATTTTAGGTTTAGATTTGGGGTTAGGTTTAGATTTTAGGATTAGATTTGGGGTTAGGTTTAGATTTTAGGTTTAGATTTGGGGTTAGGTTTAGATTTTTGGTTTAGATTTGGGGTTAGGTTTAGATTTTAGGTTTAGATTTGGGGTTAGGTTTAGATTTTAGGTTTAGATTTGGGGTTAGGTTTAGATTTGGGGTTAGGTTTAGATTTGGGGTTAGGTTTAGATTTTAGGTTTAGATTTGGGGTTAGGTTTAGATTTGGGGTTAGGTTTAGATTTTAGGTTTAGATTTGGGGTTAGGTTTAGATTTTAGGTTTAGATTTGGGGTTAGGTTTAGATTTGGGGTTGGGTTTAGATTTTAGGTTTAGATTTGGGGTTAGGTTTAGATTTTAGGTTTAGATTTGGGGTTAGGTTTGATTTGGTGTTAGGTTTAGATTTTAGGTCTAGATTTGGGATTCGGTTTAGATTTGGGGTTAGGTTTAGATTTGGGGTTAGGTTTAGATTTTAGGTTTAGATTTGGGGTTAGGTTTAGATTTTAGGTTTAGATTTGGGGTTAGGTTTAGATTTAAGGTTTAGATTTGGGGTTAGGTTTAGATTTTAGGTTTAGATTTGGGGTTAGGTTTAGATTTTAGGTTTAGATTTGGGGTTAGGTTTAGATTTTAGGTTCAGATTTCGGGTTAGGTTTAGATTTTAGGTTCAGATTTGGGGTTAGGTTTAGATTTTAGGTTTAGATTTGGGGTTAGGTTTAGATTTTAGGTTAAGATTTGGGGTTTAGATTTGGGGTTAGGTTTAGATTTGGGGTTTAGATTTGGGGTTAGGTTTAGATTTTAGGTTTAGATTTGGGGTTAGGTTTAGATTTTAGGTTTAGATTTGGGGTTAGGTTTAGATTTTAGGTTTAGATTTGGGGTTAGGTTTAGATTTTAGGTTTAGATTTGGGGTTAGGTTTTGATTTGGGGTTAGGTTTAGATTTTAGGTTTAGATTTTGGGTTTGGTTTAGATTTAAGGTTTAGATTTGGGGTTAGGTTTAGATTTGGGGTTAGGTTTAGATTTTAGGTTTAGATTTGGGGTTAGGTTTAGATTTTAGGTTTATATTTGGGGTTAGGTTTAGATTTTAGGTTTATATTTGGGGTAAGGTTTAGATTTGGGGTTAGGTTTAGATTTTAGGTTTAGATTTGGGGTTAGGTTTAGATTTGGGGTTAGGTTTAGATTTTAGGTTTAGATTTGGGGTTAGGTTTAGATTTGGGGTTAGGTTTAGATTTTAGGTTTAGATTTGGGGTTAGGTTTAGATTTTAGGTTTAGATTTGGAGTTAGGTTTAGATTTTAGGTTTAGATTTGGGGTTAGGTTTAGATTTTAGGTTTAGATTTGGGGTTAGGTTTAGATTTGGGGTTAGGTTTAGATTTTAGTTTTAGATTTGGGGTTAGGTTTAGATTTGGGGTTAGGTTTAGATTTTAGGTTTGGATTTGGGGTTAGGTTTAGATTTTAGGTTTAGATTTGGGGTTAGGTTTAGACTTGGAGTTAGGTTTAGATTTTAGTTTTAGATTTGGGGTTAGGTTTAGATTTTAGGTTTAGATTTGGGGTTAGGTTTAGATTTGGGGTTAGGTTTAGATTTTAGGTTTAGATTATAGGTTTAGATTTGGGGTTAGGTTTAGATTTTAGGTTTAGATTTGGGGTTAGGTTTAGATTTTAGGTTTAGATTTGGGGTTAGGTTTAGATTTGGGGTTAGGTTTAGATTTGGGGTTAGGTTTAGATTTTAGGTTTAGATTTGGAGTTAGGTTTAGATTTGGGGTTAGGTTTAGATTTTAGGTTTAGATTTGGGGTTAGGTTTAGATTTTAGGTTTACATTTGGGGTTAGGTTTAGATTTGGGGTTAGGTTTAGATTTTAGGTTTAGATTTGGGGTTAGGTTTAGATTTTTGGTTTAGATTTGGGGTTAGGTTTGATTTGGTGTTAGGTTTAGATTTTAGGTCTAGATTTGGGGTTCGGTTTAGATTTGGGGTTAGGTTTAGATTTTAGGTTAAGATTTGGGGTTAGGTTTAGATTTTAGGTTTAGATTTGGGGTTAGGTTTAGATTTTAGGTTCAGATTTCGGGTTAGGTTTAGATTTTAGGTTCAGATTTGGGCTTAGGTTTAGATTTTAGGTTTAGATTTGGGGTTAGGTTTAGATTTTAGGTTAAGATTTGGGGTTTAGATTTGGGGTTAGGTTTAGATTTGGGGTTTAGATTTGCGGTTAGGTTTAGATTTTAGGTTTAGATTTGGGGTTAGGTTTAGATTTGGGGTTAGGTTTAGATTTTAGGTTTAGATTTGGGGTTAGGTTTAGATTTTAGGTTTAGATTTGGGGTTAGGTTTAGATTTGGGGTTAGGTTTAGATTTTAGGTTTAGATTTGGGGTTAGGTTTAGATTTGGGGTTAGGTTTAGATTTTAGGTTTAGATTTGGGGTTAGGTTTAGATTTTAGGTTTAGATTTGGGGTTAGGTTTAGATTTGGGGTTAGGTTTAGATTTGGGGTTAGGTTTAGATTTTAGGTTTAGATTTGGGGTTAGGTTTAGATTTGGGGTTAGGTTTAGATTTTAGGTTTAGATTTGGGGTTAGGTTTAGATTTTAGGTTTAGATTTGGGGTTAGGTTTAGATTTTAGGTTTAGATTTGGGGTTAGGTTTAGATTTTAGATTTAGATTTGGGGTTAGGTTTAGATTTTAGGTTTAGATTTGGGGTTAGGTTTAGATTTTAGGTTCAGATTTTGGGTTAGGTTTAGATTTTAGGTTCAGATTTGGGGTTAGGTTTAGATTTTAGGTTTAGATTTGGGGTTAGGTTTAGATTTTAGGTTTAGATTTGGGGTTTAGATTTGGGGTTTAGATTTGGGGTTAGGTTTAGATTTGGGGTTTAGATTTGGGGTTAGGTTTAGATTTTAGGTTTAGATTTGGGGTTAGGTTTAGATTTTAGGTTCAGATTTCGGGTTAGGTTTAGATTTTAGGTTCAGATTTGGGGTTAGGTTTAGATTTTAGGTTTAGATTTGGGGTTAAGTTTAGATTTTAGGTTCAGATTTCGGGTTAGGTTTAGATTTTAGGTTCAGATTTGGGGTTAGGTTTAGATTTTAGGTTTAGATTTGGGGTTAGGTTTAGATTTGGGGTTAGGTTTAGATTTTAGGTTTAGATTTGGGGTTAGGTTTAGATTTTAGGTTAAGATTTGGGGTTAGGTTTACATTTGGGGTTAGGTTTAGATTTTAGGTTTAGATTTGGGGTTAGGTTTAGATTTTAGGATTAGATTTGGGGTTAGGTTTAGATTTTAGGTTTAGATTTGGGGTTAGGTTTAGATTTTTGGTTTAGATTTGGGGTTAGGTTTAGATTTTAGGTTTAGATTTGGGGTTAGGTTTAGATTTTAGGTTTAGATTTGGGGTTAGGTTTAGATTTGGGGTTAGGTTTAGATTTGGGGTTAGGTTTAGATTTTAGGTTTAGATTTGGGGTTAGGTTTAGATTTGGGGTTAGGTTTAGATTTTAGGTTTAGATTTGGGGTTAGGTTTAGATTTTAGGTTTAGATTTGGGGTTAGGTTTAGATTTGGGGTTGGGTTTAGATTTTAGGTTTAGATTTGGGGTTAGGTTTAGATTTTAGGTTTAGATTTGGGGTTAGGTTTGATTTGGTGTTAGGTTTAGATTTTAGGTCTAGATTTGGGGTTCGGTTTAGATTTGGGGTTAGGTTTAGATTTGGGGTTAGGTTTAGATTTTAGGTTTAGATTTGGGGTTAGGTTTAGATTTTAGGTTTAGATTTGGGGTTAGGTTTAGATTTAAGGTTTAGATTTGGGGTTAGGTTTAGATTTTAGGTTTAGATTTGGGGTTAGGTTTAGATTTTAGGTTTAGATTTGGGGTTAGGTTTAGATTTTAGGTTCAGATTTCGGGTTAGGTTTAGATTTTAGGTTCAGATTTGGGGTTAGGTTTAGATTTTAGGTTTAGATTTGGGGTTAGGTTTAGATTTTAGGTTAAGATTTGGGGTTTAGATTTGGGGTTAGGTTTAGATTTGGGGTTTAGATTTGGGGTTAGGTTTAGATTTTAGGTTTAGATTTGGGGTTAGGTTTAGATTTTAGGTTTAGATTTGGGGTTAGGTTTAGATTTTAGGTTTAGATTTGGGGTTAGGTTTTGATTTGGGGTTAGGTTTAGATTTTAGGTTTAGATTTTGGGTTTGGTTTAGATTTAAGGTTTAGATTTGGGGTTAGGTTTAGATTTGGGGTTAGGTTTAGATTTTAGGTTTAGATTTGGGGTTAGGTTTAGATTTTAGGTTTATATTTGGGGTTAGGTTTAGATTTTAGGTTTAGATTTGGGGTTAGGTTTAGATTTTAGGTTTATATTTGGGGTAAGGTTTAGATTTGGGGTTAGGTTTAGATTTTAGGTTTAGATTTGGGGTTAGGTTTAGATTTGGGGTTAGGTTTAGATTTTAGGTTTAGATTTGGGGTTAGGTTTAGATTTTAGGTTTAGATTTGGGGTTAGGTTTAGATTTTGGGTTAGGTTTAGATTTTAGGTTTAGATTTGGAGTTAGGTTTAGATTTTAGGTTTAGATTTGGGGTTAGGTTTAGATTTTAGGTTTAGATTTGGGGTTAGGTTTAGATTTGGGGTTAGGTTTAGATTTTAGTTTTAGATTTGGGGTTAGGTTTAGATTTGGGGTTAGGTTTAGATTTTAGGTTTGGATTTGGGGTTAGGTTTAGATTTTAGGTTTAGATTTGGGGTTAGGTTTAGACTTGGAGTTAGGTTTAGATTTTAGTTTTAGATTTGGGGTTAGGTTTAGATTTTAGGTTTAGATTTTGGGTTAGGTTTAGATTTGGGGTTAGGTTTAGATTTTAGGTTTAGATTATAGGTTTAGATTTGGGGTTAGGTTTAGATTTTAGGTTTAGATTTGGGGTTAGGTTTAGATTTTAGGTTTAGATTTGGGGTTAGGTTTAGATTTGGGGTTAGGTTTAGATTTGGGGTTAGGTTTAGATTTTAGGTTTAGATTTGGAGTTAGGTTTAGATTTGGGGTTAGGTTTAGATTTTAGGTTTAGATTTGGGGTTAGGTTTAGATTTTAGGTTTACATTTGGGGTTAGGTTTAGATTTGGGGTTAGGTTTAGATTTTAGGTTCAGATTTCGGGTTAGGTTTAGATTTTAGGTTCAGATTTGGGGTTAGGTTTAGATTTTAGGTTTAGATTTGGGGTTAGGTTTAGATTTTAGGTTAAGATTTGGGGTTTAGATTTGGGGTTAGGTTTAGATTTGGGGTTTAGATTTGCGGTTAGGTTTAGATTTTAGGTTTAGATTTGGGGTTAGGTTTAGATTTGGGGTTAGGTTTAGATTTTAGGTTTAGATTTGGGGTTAGGTTTAGATTTTAGGTTTAGATTTGGGGTTAGGTTTAGATTTGGGGTTAGGTTTAGATTTTAGGTTTAGATTTGGGGTTAGGTTTAGATTTTAGGTTTAGATTTGGGGTTAGGTTTAGATTTTAGGTTTAGATTTGGGGTTAGGTTTAGATTTTAGGTTTAGATTTGGGGTTAGGTTTAGATTTGGGGTTAGGTTTAGATTTTAGGTTTAGATTTGGGGTTAGGTTTAGATTTTAGGTTCAGATTTCGGGTTAGGTTTAGATTTTAGGTTCAGATTTGGGGTTATGTTTAGATTTTAGGTTTAGATTTGGGGTTAGGTTTAGATTTTAGGTTTAGATTTGGGGTTTAGATTTGGGGTTAGGTTTAGATTTGGGGTTTAGATTTGGGGTTAGGTTTAGATTTTAGGTTTAGATTTGGGGTTAGGTTTAGATTTTAGGTTTAGATTTGGGGTTAGGTTTAGATTTTAGGTCTAGATTTGGGGTTTAGATTTGGGGTTAGGTTTAGATTTGGGGTTTAGATTTGGGGTTAGGTTTAGATTTGGGGTTAGGTTTAGATTTTAGGTTTAGATTTGGGGTTAGGTTTAGATTTTTGGTTTAGATTTGGGGTTAGGTTTAGATTTTAGGTTAAGATTTGGGGTTAGGTTTACATTTGGGGTTAGGTTTAGATTTTAGGTTTAGATTTGGGGTTAGGTTTAGATTTTAGGTTTAGATTTGGGGTTAGGTTTAGATTTTAGGTTTAGATTTGGGGTTAGGTTTAGATTTTTGGTTTAGATTTGGGGTTAGGTTTGATTTGGTGTTAGGTTTAGATTTTAGGTCTAGATTTGGGGTTCGGTTTAGATTTGGGGTTAGGTTTAGATTTTAGGTTTAGATTTGGGGTTAGGTTTAGATTTTAGGTTTAGATTTGGGGTTAGGTTTAGATTTTAGGTTCAGATTTCGGGTTAGGTTTAGATTTTAGGTTCAGATTTGGGCTTAGGTTTAGATTTTAGGTTTAGATTTGGGGTTAGGTTTAGATTTTAGGTTAAGATTTGGGGTTTAGATTTGGGGTTAGGTTTAGATTTGGGGTTTAGATTTGCGGTTAGGTTTAGATTTTAGGTTTAGATTTGGGGTTAGGTTTAGATTTGGGGTTAGGTTTAGATTTTAGGTTTAGATTTGGGGTTAGGTTTAGATTTTAGGTTTAGATTTGGGGTTAGGTTTAGATTTTAGGTTTAGATTTGGGGTTAGGTTTAGATTTGGGGTTAGGTTTAGATTTTAGGTTTAGATTTGGGGTTAGGTTTAGATTTGGGGTTAGGTTTAGATTTTAGGTTTAGATTTGGGGTTAGGTTTAGATTTGGGGTTAGGTTTAGATTTTAGGTTAAGATTTGGGGTTAGGTTTACATTTGGGGTTAGGTTTAGATTTTAGGTTTAGATTTGGGGTTAGGTTTAGATTTTAGGTTTAGATTTGGGGTTAGGTTTAGATTTTAGGTTTAGATTTGGGGTTAGGTTTAGATTTTTGGTTTAGATTTGGGGTTAGGTTTGATTTGGTGTTAGGTTTAGATTTTAGGTCTAGATTTGGGGTTCGGTTTAGATTTGGGGTTAGGTTTAGATTTTAGGTTTAGATTTGGGGTTAGGTTTAGATTTTAGGTTTAGATTTGGGGTTTAGATTTGGGGTTAGGTTTAGATTTTAGGTTTAGATTTGGGGTTAGGTTTAGATTTTAGGTTTAGATTTGGGGTTAGGTTTAGATTTTAGGTTTAGATTAGGGGTTAGGTTTAGATTTGGGGTTAGGTTTAGATTTTAGGTTTAGATTTGGGGTTAGGTTTAGATTTTAGGTTTAGATTTGGGGTTAGGTTTAGATTTGGGGTTAGGTTTAGATTTTAGGTTTAGATTAGGGGTTAGGTTTAGATTTGGGGTTAGGTTTAGATTTTAGGTTTAGATTTGGGGTTAGGTTTAGATTTTAGGTTTAGATTTGGGGTTAGGTTTAGATTTGGGGTTAGGTTTAGATTTTAGGTTTGGATTTGGGGTTAGGTTTAGATTTTAGGTTTAGATTTGGGGTTAGGTTTAGATTTGGGGTTAGGTTTAGATTTGGGGTTAGGTTTAGATTTTAGGTTTAGATTTGGGGTTAGGTTTAGATTTGGGGTTAGGTTTAGATTTTAGGTTTAGATTTGGGGTTAGGTTTAGATTTGGGGTTAGGTTTAGATTTTAGGTTTAGATTTGGGGTTAGGTTTAGATTTTAGGTTCAGATTTCGGGTTAGGTTTAGATTTTAGGTTCAGATTTCGGGTTAGGTTTAGATTTTAGGTTCAGATTTGGGGTTAGGTTTAGATTTTAGGTTTAGATTTGGGGTTAGGTTTAGATTTTAGGTTTAGATTTGGGGTTTAGATTTGGGGTTAGGTTTAGATTTGGGGTTTAGATTTGGGGTTAGGTTTAGATTTTAGGTTTAGATTTGGGGTTAGGTTTAGATTTGGGGTTAGGTTTAGATTTTAGGTTTAGATTTGGGGTTAGGTTTAGATTTTTGGTTTAGATTTGGGGTTAGGTTTAGATTTTAGGTTTAGATTTGGGGTTAGGTTTAGATTTTAGGTTTAGATTTGGGGTTAGGTTTAGATTTGGGGTTAGGTTTAGATTTGGGGTTAGGTTTAGATTTTAGGTTTAGATTTGGGGTTAGGTTTAGATTTGGGGTTAGGTTTAGATTTTAGGTTTTGATTTGGGGTTAGGTTTAGATTTTAGGTTTAGATTTGGGGTTAGGTTTAGATTTGGGGTTGGGTTTAGATTTTAGGTTTAGATTTGGGGTTAGGTTTAGATTTTAGGTTTAGATTTGGGGTTAGGTTTGATTTGGTGTTAGGTTTAGATTTTAGGACTAGATTTGGGGTTCGGTTTAGATTTGGGGTTAGGTTTAGATTTTAGGTTTAGATTTGGGGTTAGGTTTAGATTTTAGGTTTAGATTTGGGGTTAGGTTTAGATTTTAGGTTTAGATTTGGGGTTAGGTTTAGATTTTAGGTTTAGATTTGGGGTTAGGTTTAGATTTGGGGTTAGGTTTAGATTTTAGGTTTAGATTTGGGGTTAGGTTTAGATTTTAGGTTTAGATTTGGGGTTTAGATTTGGGGTTAGGTTTAGATTTTAGGTTTAGATTTGGGGTTAGGTTTAGATTTTAGGTTTAGATTTGGGGTTAGGTTTAGATTTTAGGTTTAGATTTGGGGTTAGGTTTAGATTTTAGGTTCAGATTTCGGGTTAGGTTTAGATTTTAGG
This sequence comes from Patagioenas fasciata, assembly GCF_037038585.1. Classification (NCBI taxonomy): domain Eukaryota; kingdom Metazoa; phylum Chordata; class Aves; order Columbiformes; family Columbidae; genus Patagioenas; species Patagioenas fasciata. The sequence goes on along the minus strand of NW_027288774.1, from coordinate 372,237 downwards.
TTCAGATTTGGGGTTAGGTTTAGATTTTAGGTTTAGATTTGGGGTTAGGTTTAGATTTTAGGTTAAGATTTGGGGTTTAGATTTGGGGTTAGGTTTAGATTTGGGTTTTAGATTTGGGGTTAGGTTTAGATTTTAGGTTTAGATTTGGGGTTAGGTTTAGATTTGGGGTTAGGTTTAGATTTTAGGTTTAGATTTGGGGTTAGGTTTAGATTTTAGGTTTAGATTTGGGGTTAGGTTTTGATTTGGGGTTAGGTTTAGATTTTAGGTTTAGATTTTGGGTTTGGTTTAGATTTAAGGTTTAGATTTGGGGTTAGGTTTAGATTTGGGGTTAGGTTTAGATTTTAGGTTTAGATTTGGGGTTAGGTTTAGATTTTAGGTTTATATTTGGGGTTAGGTTTAGATTTTAGGTTTAGATTTGGGGTTAGGTTTAGATTTTACGTTTATATTTGGGGTAAGGTTTAGATTTGGGGTTAGGTTTAGATTTTAGGTTTACATTTGGGGTTAGGTTTAGATTTGGGGTTAGGTTTAGATTTTAGGTTTAGATTTGGGGTTAGGTTTAGATTTGGGGTTAGGTTTAGATTTTAGGTTTAGATTTGGGGTTAGGTTTAGATTTTAGGTTTAGATTTGGAGTTAGGTTTAGATTTTAGGTTTAGATTTGGGGTTAGGTTTAGATTTTAGGTTTAGATTTGGGGTTAGGTTTAGATTTGGGGTTAGGTTTAGATTTTAGGTTTAGATTTGGGGTTAGGTTTAGATTTTAGGTTTAGATTTGGGGTTAGGTTTAGATTTGGGGTTAGGTTTAGATTTTAGGTTTGGATTTGGGGTTAGGTTTAGATTTTAGGTTTAGATTTGGGGTTAGGTTTAGATTTTAGGTTTAGATTTGGGGTTAGGTTTAGATTTTAGGTTTAGATTTGGGGTTAGGTTTAGATTTGGGGTTAGGTTTAGATTTGGGGTTAGGTTTAGATTTTAGGTTTAGATTTGGAGTTAGGTTTAGATTTGGGGTTAGGTTTAGATTTTAGGTTTAGATTTGGGGTTAGGTTTAGATTTTAGGTTTACATTTGGGGTTAGGTTTAGATTTGGGGTTAGGTTTAGATTTTAGGTTCAGATTTGGGGTTAGGTTTAGATTTTAGGTTTAGATTTGGGGTTAGGTTTAGATTTTAGGTTAAGATTTGGGGTTTAGATTTGGGGTTAGGTTTAGATTTGGGGTTAGGTTTAGATTTTAGGTTTAGATTTGGGGTTAGGTTTAGATTTTAGGTTTAGATTTGGGGTTAGGTTTAGATTTGGGGTTAGGTTTAGATTTTAGGTTTAGATTTGGGGTTAGGTTTAGATTTGGGGTTAGGTTTAGATTTTAGGTTTAGATTTGGGGTTAGGTTTAGATTTTAGGTTTAGATTTGGGGTTAGGTTTAGATTTGGGGTTAGGTTTAGATTTTAGGTTTAGATTTGGGGTTAGGTTTAGATTTGGGGTTAGGTTTAGATTTTAGGTTTAGATTTGGGGTTAGGTTTAGATTTTAGGTTTAGATTTGGGGTTAGGTTTAGATTTTAGGTTTAGATTTGGGGTTAGGTTTAGATTTTAGGTTTAGATTTGGGGTTAGGTTTAGATTTTAGGTTTAGATTTGGGGTTAGGTTTAGATTTGGGGTTAGGTTTAGATTTGGGGTTAGGTTTAGATTTTAGGTTTAGATTTGGGGTTAGGTTTAGATTTGGGGTTAGGTTTAGATTTTAGGTTTAGATTTGGGGTTAGGTTTAGATTTGGGGTTAGGTTTAGATTTTAGGTTTAGATTTGGGGTTAGGTTTAGATTTTAGGTTTAGATTTGGGGTTAGGTTTAGATTTTAGGTTTAGATTTGGGGTTAGGTTTAGATTTTAGGTTCAGATTTTGGGTTAGGTTTAGATTTTAGGTTCAGATTTGGGGTTAGGTTTAGATTTTAGGTTTAGATTTGGGGTTAGGTTTAGATTTTAGGTTTAGATTTGGGGTTTAGATTTGGGGTTAGGTTTAGATTTGGGGTTTAGATTTGGGGTTAGGTTTAGATTTTAGGTTTAGATTTGGGGTTAGGTTTAGATTTTATGTTCAGATTTCGGGTTAGGTTTAGATTTTAGGTTCAGATTTGGGGTTAGGTTTAGATTTTAGGTTTAGATTTGGGGTTAAGTTTAGATTTTAGGTTCAGATTTCGGGTTAGGTTTAGATTTTAGGTTCAGATTTGGGGTTAGGTTTAGATTTTAGGTTTAGATTTGGGGTTAGGTTTAGATTTGGGGTTAGGTTTAGATTTTAGGTTTAGATTTGGGGTTAGGTTTAGATTTTAGGTTAAGATTTGGGGTTAGGTTTACATTTGGGGTTAGGTTTAGATTTTAGGTTTAGATTTGGGGTTAGGTTTAGATTTTAGGATTAGATTTGGGGTTAGGTTTAGATTTTAGGTTTAGATTTGGGGTTAGGTTTAGATTTTTGGTTTAGATTTGGGGTTAGGTTTAGATTTTAGGTTTAGATTTGGGGTTAGGTTTAGATTTTAGGTTTAGATTTGGGGTTAGGTTTAGATTTGGGGTTAGGTTTAGATTTGGGGTTAGGTTTAGATTTTAGGTTTAGATTTGGGGTTAGGTTTAGATTTGGGGTTAGGTTTAGATTTTAGGTTTAGATTTGGGGTTAGGTTTAGATTTTAGGTTTAGATTTGGGGTTAGGTTTAGATTTGGGGTTGGGTTTAGATTTTAGGTTTAGATTTGGGGTTAGGTTTAGATTTTAGGTTTAGATTTGGGGTTAGGTTTGATTTGGTGTTAGGTTTAGATTTTAGGTCTAGATTTGGGGTTCGGTTTAGATTTGGGGTTAGGTTTAGATTTGGGGTTAGGTTTAGATTTTAGGTTTAGATTTGGGGTTAGGTTTAGATTTTAGGTTTAGATTTGGGGTTAGGTTTAGATTTAAGGTTTAGATTTGGGGTTAGGTTTAGATTTTAGGTTTAGATTTGGGGTTAGGTTTAGATTTTAGGTTTAGATTTGGGGTTAGGTTTAGATTTTAGGTTCAGATTTCGGGTTAGGTTTAGATTTTAGGTTCAGATTTGGGGTTAGGTTTAGATTTTAGGTTTAGATTTGGGGTTAGGTTTAGATTTTAGGTTAAGATTTGGGGTTTAGATTTGGGGTTAGGTTTAGATTTGGGGTTTAGATTTGGGGTTAGGTTTAGATTTTAGGTTTAGATTTGGGGTTAGGTTTAGATTTTAGGTTTAGATTTGGGGTTAGGTTTAGATTTTAGGTTTAGATTTGGGGTTAGGTTTTGATTTGGGGTTAGGTTTAGATTTTAGGTTTAGATTTTGGGTTTGGTTTAGATTTAAGGTTTAGATTTGGGGTTAGGTTTAGATTTGGGGTTAGGTTTAGATTTTAGGTTTAGATTTGGGGTTAGGTTTAGATTTTAGGTTTATATTTGGGGTTAGGTTTAGATTTTAGGTTTATATTTGGGGTAAGGTTTAGATTTGGGGTTAGGTTTAGATTTTAGGTTTAGATTTGGGGTTAGGTTTAGATTTGGGGTTAGGTTTAGATTTTAGGTTTAGATTTGGGGTTAGGTTTAGATTTGGGGTTAGGTTTAGATTTTAGGTTTAGATTTGGGGTTAGGTTTAGATTTTAGGTTTAGATTTGGAGTTAGGTTTAGATTTTAGGTTTAGATTTGCGGTTAGGTTTAGATTTTAGGTTTAGATTTGGGGTTAGGTTTAGATTTGGGGTTAGGTTTAGATTTTAGTTTTAGATTTGGGGTTAGGTTTAGATTTGGGGTTAGGTTTAGATTTTAGGTTCAGATTTCGGGTTAGGTTTAGATTTTAGGTTCAGATTTGGGGTTAGGTTTAGACTTGGAGTTAGGTTTAGATTTTAGTTTTAGATTTGGGGTTAGGTTTAGATTTTAGGTTTAGATTTGGGGTTAGGTTTAGATTTGGGGTTAGGTTTAGATTTTAGGTTTAGATTATAGGTTTAGATTTGGGGTTAGGTTTAGATTTTAGGTTTAGATTTGGGGTTAGGTTTAGATTTTAGGTTTAGATTTGGGGTTAGGTTTAGATTTGGGGTTAGGTTTAGATTTGGGGTTAGGTTTAGATTTTAGGTTTAGATTTGGAGTTAGGTTTAGATTTGGGGTTAGGTTTAGATTTTAGGTTTAGATTTGGGGTTAGGTTTAGATTTTAGGTTTACATTTGGGGTTAGGTTTAGATTTGGGGTTAGGTTTAGATTTTAGGTTTAGATTTGGGGTTAGGTTTAGATTTTTGGTTTAGATTTGGGGTTAGGTTTGATTTGGTGTTAGGTTTAGATTTTAGGTCTAGATTTGGGGTTCGGTTTAGATTTGGGGTTAGGTTTAGATTTTAGGTTTAGATTTGGGGTTAGGTTTAGATTTTAGGTTTAGATTTGGGGTTAGGTTTAGATTTTAGGTTCAGATTTCGGGTTAGGTTTAGATTTTAGGTTCAGATTTGGGCTTAGGTTTAGATTTTAGGTTTAGATTTGGGGTTAGGTTTAGATTTTAGGTTAAGATTTGGGGTTTAGATTTGGGGTTAGGTTTAGATTTGGGGTTTAGATTTGCGGTTAGGTTTAGATTTTAGGTTTAGATTTGGGGTTAGGTTTAGATTTGGGGTTAGGTTTAGATTTTAGGTTTAGATTTGGGGTTAGGTTTAGATTTTAGGTTTAGATTTGGGGTTAGGTTTAGATTTGGGGTTAGGTTTAGATTTTAGGTTTAGATTTGGGGTTAGGTTTAGATTTTAGGTTTAGATTTGGGGTTAGGTTTAGATTTGGGGTTAGGTTTAGATTTTAGGTTTAGATTTGGGGTTAGGTTTAGATTTGGGGTTAGGTTTAGATTTTAGGTTTAGATTTGGGGTTAGGTTTAGATTTTAGGTTTAGATTTGGGGTTAGGTTTAGATTTGGGGTTAGGTTTAGATTTTAGGTTTAGATTTGGGGTTAGGTTTAGATTTTAGGTTTAGATTTGGGGTTAGGTTTAGATTTGGGGTTAGGTTTAGATTTGGGGTTAGGTTTAGATTTTAGGTTTAGATTTGGGGTTAGGTTTAGATTTGGGGTTAGGTTTAGATTTTAGGTTTAGATTTGGGGTTAGGTTTAGATTTTAGGTTTAGATTTGGGGTTAGGTTTAGATTTGGGGTTAGGTTTAGATTTTAGGTTTAGATTTGGGGTTAGGTTTAGATTTTAGGTTTAGATTTGGGGTTAGGTTTAGATTTTAGGTTTAGATTTGGGGTTAGGTTTAGATTTTAGGTTCAGATTTGGGGTTAGGTTTAGATTTTAGGTTCAGATTTGGGGTTAGGTTTAGATTTTAGGTTTAGATTTGGGGTTAGGTTTAGATTTTAGGTTTAGATTTGGGGTTTAGATTTGGGGTTAGGTTTAGATTTGGGGTTTAGATTTGGGGTTAGGTTTAGATTTTAGGTTTAGATTTGGGGTTAGGTTTAGATTTTAGGTTCAGATTTCGGGTTAGGTTTAGATTTTAGGTTCAGATTTGGGGTTAGGTTTAGATTTTAGGTTTAGATTTGGGGTTAAGTTTAGATTTTAGGTTCAGATTTCGGGTTAGGTTTAGATTTTAGGTTCAGATTTGGGGTTAGGTTTAGATTTTAGGTTTAGATTTGGGGTTAGGTTTAGATTTGGGGTTAGGTTAAGATTTTAGGTTTAGATTTGGGGTTAGGTTTAGATTTTAGGTTAAGATTTGGGGTTAGGTTTACATTTGGGGTTAGGTTTAGATTTTAGGTTTAGATTTGGGGTTAGGTTTAGATTTTAGGATTAGATTTGGGGTTAGGTTTAGATTTTAGGTTTAGATTTGGGGTTAGGTTTAGATTTTTGGTTTAGATTTGGGGTTAGGTTTAGATTTTAGGTTTAGATTTGGGTTTAGGTTTAGATTTTAGGTTTAGATTTGGGGTTAGGTTTAGATTTGGGGTTAGGTTTAGATTTGGGGTTAGGTTTAGATTTTAGGTTTAGATTTGGGGTTAGGTTTAGATTTGGGGTTAGGTTTAGATTTTAGGTTTAGATTTGGGGTTAGGTTTAGATTTTAGGTTTAGATTTGGGGTTAGGTTTAGATTTGGGGTTGGGTTTAGATTTTAGGTTTAGATTTGGGGTTAGGTTTAGATTTTAGGTTTAGATTTGGGGTTAGGTTTGATTTGGTGTTAGGTTTAGATTTTACGTCTAGATTTGGGGTTCGGTTTAGATTTGGGGTTAGGTTTAGATTTGGGGTTAGGTTTAGATTTTAGGTTTAGATTTGGGGTTAGGTTTAGATTTTAGGTTTAGATTTGGGGTTAGGTTTAGATTTAAGGTTTAGATTTGGGGTTAGGTTTAGATTTTAGGTTTAGATTTGGGGTTAGGTTTAGATTTTAGGTTTAGATTTGGGGTTAGGTTTAGATTTTAGGTTCAGATTTCGGGTTAGGTTTAGATTTTAGGTTCAGATTTGGGGTTAGGTTTAGATTTTAGGTTTAGATTTGGGGTTAGGTTTAGATTTTAGGTTAAGATTTGGGGTTTAGATTTGGGGTTAGGTTTAGATTTGGGGTTTAGATTTGGGGTTAGGTTTAGATTTTAGGTTTAGATTTGGGGTTAGGTTTAGATTTTAGGTTTAGATTTGGGGTTAGGTTTAGATTTTAGGTTTAGATTTGGGGTTAGGTTTAGATTTTAGGTTTAGATTTGGGGTTAGGTTTTGATTTGGGGTTAGGTTTAGATTTTAGGTTTAGATTTTGGGTTTGGTTTAGATTTAAGGTTTAGATTTGGGGTTAGGTTTAGATTTGGGGTTAGGTTTAGATTTTAGGTTTAGATTTGGGGTTAGGTTTAGATTTTAGGTTTATATTTGGGGTTAGGTTTAGATTTTAGGTTTAGATTTGGGGTTAGGTTTAGATTTTAGGTTTATATTTGGGGTAAGGTTTAGATTTGGGGTTAGGTTTAGATTTTAGGTTTAGATTTGGGGTTAGGTTTAGATTTGGGGTTAGGTTTAGATTTTAGGTTTAGATTTGGGGTTAGGTTTAGATTTGGGGTTAGGTTTAGATTTTAGGTTTAGATTTGGGGTTAGGTTTAGATTTTAGGTTTAGATTTGGAGTTAGGTTTAGATTTTAGGTTTAGATTTGGGGTTAGGTTTAGATTTTAGGTTTAGATTTGGGGTTAGGTTTAGATTTGGGGTTAGGTTTAGATTTTAGTTTTAGATTTGGGGTTAGGTTTAGATTTGGGGTTAGGTTTAGATTTTAGGTTTGGATTTGGGGTTAGGTTTAGATTTTAGGTTTAGATTTGGGGTTAGGTTTAGACTTGGAGTTAGGTTTAGATTTTAGTTTTAGATTTGGGGTTAGGTTTAGATTTTAGGTTTAGATTTGGGGTTAGGTTTAGATTTTAGGTTTAGATTATAGGTTTAGATTTGGGGTTAGGTTTAGATTTTACGTTTAGATTTGGGGTTAGGTTTAGATTTTAGGTTTAGATTTGGGGTTAGGTTTAGATTTGGGGTTAGGTTTAGATTTTAGGTTTAGATTTGGAGTTAGGTTTAGATTTGGGGTTAGGTTTAGATTTTAGGTTTAGATTTGGGGTTAGGTTTAGATTTTAGGTTTACATTTGGGGTTAGGTTTAGATTTGGGGTTAGGTTTAGATTTTAGGTTCAGATTTGGGGTTAGGTTTAGATTTTAGGTTCAGATTTGGGGTTAGGTTTAGATTTTAGGTTTAGATTTGGGGTTAGGTTTAGATTTTAGGTTAAGATTTGGGGTTTAGATTTGGGGTTAGGTTTAGATTTGGGGTTTAGATTTGCGGTTAGGTTTAGATTTTAGGTTTAGATTTGGGGTTAGGTTTAGATTTGGGGTTAGGTTTAGATTTTAGGTTTAGATTTGGGGTTAGGTTTAGATTTTAGGTTTAGATTTGGGGTTAGGTTTAGATTTGGGGTTAGGTTTAGATTTTAGGTTTAGATTTGGGGTTAGGTTTAGATTTGGGGTTAGGTTTAGATTTGGGGTTAGGTTTAGATTTGGGGTTAGGTTTAGATTTTAGGTTTAGATTTGGGGTTAGGTTTAGATTTTAGGTTTAGATTTGGGGTTAGGTTTAGATTTGGGGTTAGGTTTAGATTTTAGGTTTAGATTTGGGGTTAGGTTTAGATTTTAGGTTCAGATTTCGGGTTAGGTTTAGATTTTAGGTTCAGATTTGGGGTTAGGTTTAGATTTTAGGTTTAGATTTGGGGTTAGGTTTAGATTTTAGGTTTAGATTTGGGGTTTAGATTTGGGGTTAGGTTTAGATTTGGGGTTTAGATTTGGGGTTAGGTTTAGATTTTAGGTTTAGATTTGGGGTTAGGTTTAGATTTTAGGTTCAGATTTCGGGTTAGGTTTAGATTTTAGGTTCAGATTTGGGGTTAGGTTTAGATTTTAGGTTTAGATTTGGGGTTAGGTTTAGATTTTAGGTCTAGATTTGGGGTTTAGATTTGGGGTTAGGTTTAGATTTGGGGTTTAGATTTGGGGTTAGGTTTAGATTTGGGGTTAGGTTTAGATTTTAGGTTTAGATTTGGGGTTAGGTTTAGATTTTTGGTTTAGATTTGGGGTTAGGTTTAGATTTTAGGTTAAGATTTGGGGTTAGGTTTACATTTGGGGTTAGGTTTAGATTTTAGGTTTAGATTTGGGGTTAGGTTTAGATTTTAGGTTTAGATTTGGGGTTAGGTTTAGATTTTAGGTTTAGATTTGGGGTTAGGTTTAGATTTTTGGTTTAGATTTGGGGTTAGGTTTGATTTGGTGTTAGGTTTAGATTTTAGGTCTAGATTTGGGGTTCGGTTTAGATTTGGGGTTAGGTTTAGATTTTAGGTTTAGATTTGGGGTTAGGTTTAGATTTTAGGTTTAGATTTGGGGTTAGGTTTAGATTTTAGGTTCAGATTTCGGGTTAGGTTTAGATTTTAGGTTCAGATTTGGGCTTAGGTTTAGATTTTAGGTTTAGATTTGGGGTTAGGTTTAGATTTTAGGTTAAGATTTGGGGTTTAGATTTGGGGTTAGGTTTAGATTTGGGGTTTAGATTTGCGGTTAGGTTTAGATTTTAGGTTTAGATTTGGGGTTAGGTTTAGATTTGGGGTTAGGTTTAGATTTTAGGTTTAGATTTGGGGTTAGGTTTAGATTTTAGGTTTAGATTTGGGGTTAGGTTTAGATTTGGGGTTAGGTTTAGATTTTAGGTTTAGATTTGGGGTTAGGTTTAGATTTTAGGTTTAGATTTGGGGTTAGGTTTAGATTTGGGGTTAGGTTTAGATTTTAGGTTTAGATTTGGGGTTAGGTTTAGATTTGGGGTTAGGTTTAGATTTTAGGTTTAGATTTGGGGTTAGGTTTAGATTTTAGGTTTAGATTTGGGGTTAGGTTTAGATTTGGGGTTAGGTTTAGATTTTAGGTTTAGATTTGGGGTTAGGTTTAGATTTTAGGTTTAGATTTGGGGTTAGGTTTAGATTTGGGGTTAGGTTTAGATTTGGGGTTAGGTTTAGATTTTAGGTTTAGATTTGGGGTTAGGTTTAGATTTGGGGTTAGGTTTAGATTTTAGGTTTAGATTTGGGGTTAGGTTTAGATTTGGGGTTAGGTTTAGACTTTAGGTTTAGATTTGGGGTTAGGTTTAGATTTTAGGTTCAGATTTCGGGTTAGGTTTAGATTTTAGGTTCAGATTTCGGGTTAGGTTTAGATTTTAGGTTTAGATTTGGGGTTAGGTTTAGATTTTAGGTTTAGATTTGGGGTTAGGTTTAGATTTTAGGTTTAGATTTGGGGTTTAGATTTGGGGTTAGGTTTAGATTTGGGGTTTAGATTTGGGGTTAGGTTTAGATTTTAGGTTTAGATTTGGGGTTAGGTTTAGATTTGGGGTTAGGTTTAGATTTTAGGTTTAGATTTGGGGTTAGGTTTAGATTTTTGGTTTAGATTTGGGGTTAGGTTTAGATTTTAGGTTTAGATTTGGGGTTAGGTTTAGATTTTAGGTTTAGATTTGGGGTTAGGTTTAGATTTGGGGTTAGGTTTAGATTTGGGGTTAGGTTTAGATTTTAGGTTTAGATTTGGGGTTAGGTTTAGATTTGGGGTTAGGTTTAGATTTTAGGTTTTGATTTGGGGTTAGGTTTAGATTTTAGGTTTAGATTTGGGGTTAGGTTTAGATTTGGGGTTGGGTTTAGATTTTAGGTTTAGATTTGGGGTTAGGTTTAGATTTTAGGTTTAGATTTGGGGTTAGGTTTGATTTGGTGTTAGGTTTAGATTTTAGGACTAGATTTGGGGTTCGGTTTAGATTTGGGGTTAGGTTTAGATTTTAGGTTTAGATTTGGGGTTAGGTTTAGATTTTAGGTTTAGATTTGGGGTTAGGTTTAGATTTTAGGTTTAGATTTGGGGTTAGGTTTAGATTTTAGGTTTAGATTTGGGGTTAGGTTTAGATTTGGGGTTAGGTTTAGATTTTAGGTTTAGATTTGGGGTTAGGTTTAGATTTTAGGTTTAGATTTGGGGTTTAGATTTGGGGTTAGGTTTAGATTTTAGGTTTAGATTTGGGGTTTAGATTTGGGGTTAGGTTTAGATTTTAGGTTTAGATTTGGGGTTAGGTTTAGATTTTAGGTTCAGATTTCGGATTAGGTTTAGATTTTAGGTTCAGATTTGGGGTTAGGTTTAGATTTTAGGTTTAGATTTGGGGTTAGGTTTAGATTTTAGGTTAAGATTTGGGGTTTAGATTTGGGGTTAGGTTTAGATTTGGGGTTTAGATTTGGGGTTAGGTTTAGATTTTAGGTTTAGATTTGGGGTTAGGTTTAGATTTGGGGTTAGGTTTAGATTTTAGGTTTAGATTTGGGGTTAGGTTTAGATTTTAGGTTTAGATTTGGGGTTAGGTTTTGATTTGGGGTTAGGTTTAGATTTTAGGTTTAGATTTTGGGTTTGGTTTAGATTTAAGGTTTAGATTTGGGGTTAGGTTTAGATTTGGGGTTAGGTTTAGATTTTAGGTTTAGATTTGGGGTTAGGTTTAGATTTTAGGTTTATATTTGGGGTTAGGTTTAGATTTTAGGTTTAGATTTGGGGTTAGGTTTAGATTTTACGTTTATATTTGGGGTAAGGTTTAGATTTGGGGTTAGGTTTAGATTTTAGGTTTACATTTGGGGTTAGGTTTAGATTTGGGGTTAGGTTTAGATTTTAGGTTTAGATTTGGGGTTAGGTTTAGATTTGGGGTTAGGTTTAGATTTTAGGTTTAGATTTGGGGTTAGGTTTAGATTTTAGGTTTAGATTTGGAGTTAGGTTTAGATTTTAGGTTTAGATTTGGGGTTAGGTTTAGATTTTAGGTTTAGATTTGGGGTTAGGTTTAGATTTTAGGTTTACATTTGGGGTTAGGTTTAGATTTGGGGTTAGGTTTAGATTTTAGGTTCAGATTTCGGGTTAGGTTTAGATTTTAGGTTCAGATTTGGGGTTAGGTTTAGATTTTAGGTTTAGATTTGGGGTTAGGTTTAGATTTTAGGTTAAGATTTGGGGTTTAGATTTGGGGTTAGGTTTAGATTTGGGGTTTAGATTTGCGGTTAGGTTTAGATTTTAGGTTTAGATTTGGGGTTAGGTTTAGATTTTAGGTTAGGTTTAGATTTTTGGTTAGGTTTAGATTTTAGGTTTAGATTTGGGGTTAGGTTTAGATTTTAGGTTTAGATTTGGGGTTAGGTTTAGATTTGGGGTTAGGTTTAGATTTTAGGTTTAGATTTGGGGTTAGGTTTAGATTTTAGGTTTAGATTTGGGGTTAGGTTTAGATTTGGGGTTAGGTTTAGATTTTAGGTTTAGATTTGGGGTTAGGTTTAGATTTTAGGTTTAGATTTGGGGTAAGGTTTAGATTTGGGGTTAGGTTTAGATTTGGGGTTTAGATTTGGGGTTAGGTTTAGATTTTAGGTTCAGATTTCGGGTTAGGTTTAGATTTTAGGTTCAGATTTGGGGTTAGGTTTAGATTTTAGGTTTAGATTTGGGGTTAGGTTTAGATTTTAGGTTTAGATTTGGGGTTTAGATTTGGGGTTAGGTTTAGATTTGGGGTTTAGATTTGGGGTTAGGTTTAGATTTTAGGTTTAGATTTGGGGTTAGGTTTAGATTTTAGGTTCAGATTTCGGGTTAGGTTTAGATTTTAGGTTCAGATTTGGGGTTAGGTTTAGATTTTAGGTTTAGATTTGGGGTTAGGTTTAGATTTTAGGTTTATATTTGGGGTAAGGTTTAGATTTGGGGTTAGGTTTAGATTTTAGGTTTAGATTTGGGGTTAGGTTTAGATTTGGGGTTAGGTTTAGATTTTAGGTTTAGATTTGGGGTTAGGTTTAGATTTGGGGTTAGGTTTAGATTTTAGGTTTAGATTTGGGGTTAGGTTTAGATTTTAGGTTTAGATTTGGAGTTAGGTTTAGATTTTAGGTTTAGATTTGGGGTTAGGTTTAGATTTGGGGTTAGGTTTAGATTTTAGGTTTAGATTTGGGGTTAGGTTTAGATTTGGGGTTAGGTTTAGATTTTAGGTTTAGATTTGGGGTTAGGTTTAGATTTTAGGTTTATATTTGGGGTAAGGTTTAGATTTGGGGTTAGGTTTAGATTTTAGGTTTAGATTTGGGGTTAGGTTTAGATTTGGGGTTAGGTTTAGATTTTAGGTTTAGATTTGGGGTTAGGTTTAGATTTTAGGTTTATATTTGGGTTTAGGTTTAGATTTTAGGTTTAGATTTGGGGTTAGGTTTAGATTTTAGGTTTATATTTGGGGTAAGGTTTAGATTTGGGGTTAGGTTTAGATTTTAGGTTTAGATTTGGGGTTAGGTTTAGATTTGGGGTTAGGTTTAGATTTTAGGTTTAGATTTGGGGTTAGGTTTAGATTTGGGGTTAGGTTTAGATTTTAGGTTTAGATTTGGGGTAAGGTTTAGATTTGGGGTTAGGTTTAGATTTTAGGTTTAGATTTGGGGTTAGGTTTAGATTTGGGGTTAGGTTTAGATTTTAGGTTTAGATTTGGGGTTAGGTTTAGATTTTAGTTTTAGATTTGGGGTTAGGTTTAGATTTGGGGTTAGGTTTAGATTTTAGGTTTGGATTTGGGGTTAGGTTTAGATTTTAGGTTTAGATTTGGGGTTAGGTTTAGATTTTAGGTTTAGATTTGGGGTTAGGTTTAGATTTTAGGTTTAGATTTGGGGTTAGGTTTAGATTTGGGGTTAGGTTTAGATTTTAGGTTTACATTTGGGGTTAGGTTTAGATTTGGGGTTAGGTTTAGATTTTAGGTTCAGATTTCGGGTTAGGTTTAGATTTTAGGTTCAGATTTGGGGTTAGGTTTAGATTTTAGGTTTAGATTTGGGGTTAGGTTTAGATTTTAGGTTAAGATTTGGGGTTTAGATTTGGGGTTAGGTTTAGATTTGGGGTTTAGATTTGCGGTTAGGTTTAGATTTTAGGTTTAGATTTGGGGTTAGGTTTAGATTTTAGGTTAGGTTTAGATTTTAGGTTTAGATTTGGGGTTAGGTTTAGATTTTAGGTTTAGATTTGGGGTTAGGTTTAGATTTGGGGTTAGGTTTAGATTTTAGGTTTAGATTTGGGGTTAGGTTTAGATTTTAGGTTTAGATTTGGGGTTAGGTTTAGATTTGGGGTTAGGTTTAGATTTTAGGTTTAGATTTGGGGTTAGGTTTAGATTTTAGGTTCAGATTTCGGGTTAGGTTTAGATTTTAGGTTCAGATTTGGGGTTAGGTTTAGATTTTAGGTTTAGATTTGGGGTTAGGTTTAGATTTTAGGTTTAGATTTGGGGTTTAGATTTGGGGTTAGGTTTAGATTTGGGGTTTAGATTTGGGGTTAGGTTTAGATTTTAGGTTTAGATTTGGGGTTAGGTTTAGATTTTAGGTTCAGATTTCGGGTTAGGTTTAGATTTTAGGTTCAGATTTGGGGTTAGGTTTAGATTTTAGGTTTAGATTTGGGGTTAGGTTTAGATTTTAGGTTTAGATTTGGGGTTTAGATTTGGGGTTAGGTTTAGATTTGGGGTTTAGATTTGGGGTTAGGTTTAGATTTTAGGTTTAGATTTGGGGTTAGGTTTAGATTTGGGGTTAGGTTTAGATTTTAGGTTTAGATTTGGGGTTAGGTTTAGATTTTAGGTTTATATTTGGGGTTAGGTTTAGATTTTAGGTTTATATTTGGGGTTAGGTTTAGATTTTAGGTTTAGATTTGGGGTTAGGTTTAGATTTGGGGTTAGGTTTAGATTTTAGGTTTAGATTTGGGGTTAGGTTTAGATTTGGGGTTAGGTTTAGATTTTAGGTTTAGATTTGGGGTTAGGTTTATATTTTAGGTTTAGATTTGGAGTTAGGTTTAGATTTTAGGTTTAGATTTGGGGTTAGGTTTAGATTTGGGGTTAGGTTTAGATTTTAGGTTTAGATTTGGGGTTAGGTTTAGATTTGGGGTTAGGTTTAGATTTTAGGTTTAGATTTGGGGTTAGGTTTAGATTTTAGGTTTATATTTGGGGTAAGGTTTAGATTTGGGGTTAGGTTTAGATTTTAGGTTTAGATTTGGGGTTAGGTTTAGATTTGGGGTTAGGTTTAGATTTTAGGTTTAGATTTGGGGTTAGGTTTAGATTTGGGGTTAGGTTTAGATTTTAGGTTTAGATTTGGGGTTAGGTTTAGATTTTAGGTTTAGATTTGGAGTTAGGTTTAGATTTTAGGTTTAGATTTGGGGTTAGGTTTAGATTTGGGGTTAGGTTTAGATTTTAGGTTTAGATTTGGGGTTAGGTTTAGATTTGGGGTTACTTTTAGATTTTAGGTTTAGATTTGGGGTTAGGTTTAGATTTTAGGTTTATATTTGGGGTAAGGTTTAGATTTGGGGTTAGGTTTAGATTTTAGGTTTAGATTTGGGGTTAGGTTTAGATTTGGGGTTAGGTTTAGATTTTAGGTTTAGATTTGGGGTTAGGTTTAGATTTTAGGTTTAGATTTGGGGTTAGGTTTAGATTTGGGGTTAGGTTTGGGGTTAGGTTTAGATTTTAGGTTTATATTTGGGGTAAGGTTTAGATTTGGGGTTAGGTTTAGATTTTAGGTTTAGATTTGGGGTTAGGTTTAGATTTGGGGTTAGGTTTAGATTTTAGGTTTAGATTTGGGGTTAGGTTTAGATTTGGGGTTAGGTTTAGATTTTAGGTTTAGATTTGGGGTTACGTTTAGATTTTAGGTTTAGATTTGGAGTTAGGTTTAGATTTTAGGTTTAGATTTGGGGTTAGGTTTAGATTTTAGGTTTAGATTTGGGGTTAGGTTTAGATTTGGGGTTAGGTTTAGATTTTAGGTTTAGATTTGGGGTTAGGTTTAGATTTTAGTTTTAGATTTGGGGTTAGGTTTAGATTTGGGGTTAGGTTTAGATTTGGGGTTAGGTTTAGATTTTAGGTTTAGATTTGGGGTTAGGTTTAGATTTTAGGTTTAGATTTGGGGTTAGGTTTAGATTTGGGGTTAGGTTTAGATTTTAGGTTTAGATTTGGGGTTAGGTTTAGATTTTAGTTTTAGATTTGGGGTTAGGTTTAGATTTGGGGTTAGGTTTAGATTTGGGGTTAGGTTTAGATTTTAGGTTTAGATTTGGGGTTAGGTTTAGATTTGGGGTTAGGTTTAGATTTTAGGTTTAGATTTGGGGTTAGGTTTAGATTTGGGGTTAGGTTTAGATTTTAGGTTCAGATTTGGGGTTAGGTTTAGATTTTAGGTTTAGATTTGGGGTTAGGTTTAGATTTGGGGTTAGGTTTAGATTTTAGGTTTAGATTTGGGGTTAGGTTTAGATTTTAGGTTTAGATTTGGGGTTAGGTTTAGATTTGGGGTTAGGTTTAGATTTTAGGTTTAGATTTGGGGTTAGGTTTAGATTTGGGGTTAGGTTTAGATTTTAGGTTTAGATTTGGGGTTAGGTTTAGATTTGGGGTTAGGTTTAGATTTTAGGTTTAGATTTGGGGTTAGGTTTAGATTTGGGGTTAGGTTTAGATTTTAGGTTTAGATTTGGGGTTAGGTTTAGATTTTAGGTTCAGATTTCGGGTTAGGTTTAGATTTTAGGTTCAGATTTCGGGTTAGGTTTAGATTTTAGGTTCAGATTTGGGGTTAGGTTTAGATTTTAGGTTTAGATTTGGGGTTAGGATTAGATTTTCGGTTTAGATTTGGGGTTTAGATTTGGGGTTAGGTTTAGATTTGGGGTTTAGATTTGGGGTTAGGTTTAGATTTTAGGTTTAGATTTGGGGTTAGGTTTAGATTTTAGGTTCAGATTTCGGGTTAGGTTTAGATTTTAGGTTCAGATTTGGGGTTAGGTTTAGATTTTAGGTTTAGATTTGGGGTTAAGTTTAGATTTTAGGTTCAGATTTCGGGTTAGGTTTAGATTTTAGGTTCAGATTTGGGGTTAGGTTTAGATTTTAGGTTTAGATTTGGGGTTAGGTTTAGATTTTAGGTTTAGATTTGGGGTTTAGATTTGGGGTTAGGTTTAGATTTGGGGTTTAGATTTGGGGTTAGGTTTAGATTTTAGGTTTAGATTTGGGGTTAGGTTTAGATTTGGGGTTAGGTTTAGATTTTAGGTTTAGATTTGGGGTTAGGTTTAGATTTTAGGTTAAGATTTGGGGTTAGGTTTACATTTGGGGTTAGGTTTAGATTTTAGGTTTTGATTTGGGGTTAGGTTTAGATTTTAGGATTAGATTTGGGGTTAGGTTTAGATTTTAGGTTTAGATTTGGGGTTAGGTTTAGATTTTAGGTTTAGATTTGGGGTTAGGTTTAGATTTGGGGTTAGGTTTAGATTTGGGGTTAGGTTTAGATTTTAGGTTTAGATTTGGGGTTAGGTTTAGATTTGGGGTTAGGTTTAGATTTTAGGTTTAGATTTGGGGTTAGGTTTAGATTTTAGGTTTAGATTTGGGGTTAGGTTTAGATTTGGGGTTGGTTTAGATTTTAGGTTTAGATTTGGGGTTAGGTTTAGATTTTAGGTTTAGATTTGGGGTTAGGTTTGATTTGGTGTTAGGTTTAGATTTTAGGTCTAGATTTGGGGTTCGGTTTAGATTTGGGGTTAGGTTTAGATTTTAGGTTTAGATTTGGGGTTAGGTTTAGATTTTAGGTTTAGATTTGGGGTTAGGTTTAGATTTTAGGTTTAGATTTGGGGTTAGGTTTAGATTTTAGGTTTTGATTTGGGGTTAGGTTTAGATTTTAGGTTTAGATTTGGGGTTAGGTTTATATTTGGGGTTAGGTTTAGATTTTAGGTTTAGATTTGGGGTTAGGTTTAGATTTTAGGTTTAGATTTGGGGTTAGGTTTAGATTTTAGGTTTACATTTGGGGTTAGGTTTAGATTTGGGGTTAGGTTTAGATTTTAGGTTCAGATTTCGGGTTAGGTTTAGATTTTAGGTTCAGATTTGGGGTTAGGTTTAGATTTTAGGTTTAGATTTGGGGTTAGGTTTAGATTTTAGGTTAAGATTTGGGGTTTAGATTTGGGGTTAGGTTTAGATTTGGGGTTTAGATTTGGGGTTTTGATTTGCGGTTAGGTTTAGATTTTAGGTTTAGATTTGGGGTTAGGTTTAGATTTTAGGTTTAGATTTGGGGTTAGGTTTAGATTTTAGGTTTAGATTTGGGGTTAGGTTTAGATTTTAGGTTTAGATTTGGGGTTAGGTTTAGATTTTAGGTTCAGATTTGGGGTTAGGTTTAGATTTTAGGTTCAGATTTGGGGTTAGGTTTAGATTTTAGGTTTAGATTTGGGGTTAGGTTTAGATTTTAGGTTAAGATTTGGGGTTTAGATTTGGGGTTAGGTTTAGATTTGGGGTTTAGATTTGGGGTTAGGTTTAGATTTTAGGTTTAGATTTGGGGTTAGGTTTAGATTTGGGGTTAGGTTTAGATTTTAGGTTTAGATTTGGGGTTAGGTTTAGATTTTAGGTTTAGATTTGGGGTTAGGTTTTGATTTGGGGTTAGGTTTAGATTTTAGGTTTAGATTTTGGGTTTGGTTTAGATTTAAGGTTTAGATTTGGGGTTAGGTTTAGATTTGGGGTTAGGTTTAGATTTTAGGTTTAGATTTGGGGTTAGGTTTAGATTTTAGGTTTATATTTGGGGTTAGGTTTAGATTTTAGGTTTAGATTTGGGGTTAGGTTTAGATTTTAGGTTTATATTTGGGGTAAGGTTTAGATTTGGGGTTAGGTTTAGATTTTAGGTTTAGATTTGGGGTTAGGTTTAGATTTGGGGTTAGGTTTAGATTTTAGGTTTAGATTTGGGGTTAGGTTTAGATTTGGGGTTAGGTTTAGATTTTAGGTTTAGATTTGGGGTTAGGTTTAGATTTTAGGTTTAGATTTGGAGTTAGGTTTAGATTTTAGGTTTAGATTTGGGGTTAGGTTTAGATTTTAGGTTTAGATTTGGGGTTAGGTTTAGATTTGGGGTTAGGTTTAGATTTGGGGTTAGGTTTAGATTTTAGGTTTAGATTTGGGGTTAGGTTTAGATTTGGGGTTAGGTTTAGATTTTAGGTTTAGATTTGGGGTTAGGTTTAGATTTGGGGTTAGGTTTAGATTTTAGGTTCAGATTTGGGGTTAGGTTTAGATTTTAGGTTTAGATTTGGGGTTAGGTTTAGATTTGGGGTTAGGTTTAGATTTTAGGTTTAGATTTGGGGTTAGGTTTAGATTTTAGGTTTAGATTTGGGGTTAGGTTTAGATTTGGGGTTAGGTTTAGATTTTAGGTTTAGATTTGGGGTTAGGTTTAGATTTGGGGTTAGGTTTAGATTTTAGGTTTAGATTTGGGGTTAGGTTTAGATTTGGGGTTAGGTTTAGATTTTAGGTTTAGATTTGGGGTTAGGTTTAGATTTTAGGTTTAGATTTGGGGTTAGGTTTAGATTTGGGGTTAGGTTTAGATTTTAGGTTTAGATTTGGGGTTAGGTTTAGATTTTAGGTTCAGATTTCGGGTTAGGTTTAGATTTTAGGTTCAGATTTCGGGTTAGGTGTAGATTTTAGGTTCAGATTTGGGGTTAGGTTTAGATTTTAGGTTTAGATTTGGGGTTAGGTTTAGATTTTAGGTTTAGATTTGGGGTTTAGATTTGGGGTTAGGTTTAGATTTGGGGTTTAGATTTGGGGTTAGGTTTAGATTTTAGGTTTAGATTTGGGGTTAGGTTTAGATTTTAGGTTCAGATTTCGGGTTAGGTTTAGATTTTAGGTTCAGATTTGGGGTTAGGTTTAGATTTTAGGTTTAGATTTGGGGTTAAGTTTAGATTTTAGGTTCAGATTTCGGGTTAGGTTTAGATTTTAGGTTCAGATTTGGGGTTAGGTTTAGATTTTAGGTTTAGATTTGGGGTTAGGTTTAGATTTTAGGTTTAGATTTGGGGTTTAGATTTGGGGTTAGGTTTAGATTTGGGGTTTAGATTTGGGGTTAGGTTTAGATTTTAGGTTTAGATTTGGGGTTAGGTTTAGATTTGGGGTTAGGTTTAGATTTTAGGTTTAGATTTGGGGTTAGGTTTAGATTTTAGGTTAAGATTTGGGGTTAGGTTTACATTTGGGGTTAGGTTTAGATTTTAGGTTTAGATTTGGGGTTAGGTTTAGATTTTAGGATTAGATTTGGGGTTAGGTTTAGATTTTAGGTTTAGATTTGGGGTTAGGTTTAGATTTTAGGTTTAGATTTGGGGTTAGGTTTAGATTTGGGGTTAGGTTTAGATTTGGGGTTAGGTTTAGATTTTAGGTTTAGATTTGGGGTTAGGTTTAGATTTGGGGTTAGGTTTAGATTTTAGGTTTAGATTTGGGGTTAGGTTTAGATTTTAGGTTTAGATTTGGGGTTAGGTTTAGATTTGGGGTTGGGTTTAGATTTTAGGTTTAGATTTGGGGTTAGGTTTAGATTTTAGGTTTAGATTTGGGGTTAGGTTTGATTTGGTGTTAGGTTTAGATTTTAGGTCTAGATTTGGGGTTCGGTTTAGATTTGGGGTTAGGTTTAGATTTTAGGTTTAGATTTGGGGTTAGGTTTAGATTTTAGGTTTAGATTTGGGGTTAGGTTTAGATTTTAGGTTTAGATTTGGGGTTAGGTTTAGATTTTAGGTTTTGATTTGGGGTTAGGTTTAGATTTTAGGTTTAGATTTGGGGTTAGGTTTATATTTGGGGTTAGGTTTAGATTTTAGGTTTAGATTTGGGGTTAGGTTTAGATTTTAGGTTTAGATTTGGGGTTAGGTTTAGATTTTAGGTTTACATTTGGGGTTAGGTTTAGATTTGGGGTTAG
This sequence comes from Patagioenas fasciata, assembly GCF_037038585.1. Taxonomy (NCBI): domain Eukaryota; kingdom Metazoa; phylum Chordata; class Aves; order Columbiformes; family Columbidae; genus Patagioenas; species Patagioenas fasciata. The sequence continues at coordinate 352,209 of NW_027288774.1, read as the reverse complement.
GTTTAGATTTTAGGTTCAGATTTCGGGTTAGGTTTAGATTTTAGGTTCAGATTTGGGGTTAGGTTTAGATTTTAGGTTTAGATTTGGGGTTAGGTTTAGATTTTAGGTTAAGATTTGGGGTTTAGATTTGGGGTTAGGTTTAGATTTGGGGTTTAGATTTGGGGTTTTGATTTGCGGTTAGGTTTAGATTTTAGGTTTAGATTTGGGGTTAGGTTTAGATTTTAGGTTTAGATTTGGGGTTAGGTTTAGATTTTAGGTTTAGATTTGGGGTTAGGTTTAGATTTTAGGTTTAGATTTGGGGTTAGGTTTAGATTTTAGGTTCAGATTTGGGGTTAGGTTTAGATTTTAGGTTCAGATTTGGGGTTAGGTTTAGATTTTAGGTTTAGATTTGGGGTTAGGTTTAGATTTTAGGTTAAGATTTGGGGTTTAGATTTGGGGTTAGGTTTAGATTTGGGGTTTAGATTTGGGGTTAGGTTTAGATTTTAGGTTTAGATTTGGGGTTAGGTTTAGATTTGGGGTTAGGTTTAGATTTTAGGTTTAGATTTGGGGTTAGGTTTAGATTTTAGGTTTAGATTTGGGGTTAGGTTTTGATTTGGGGTTAGGTTTAGATTTTAGGTTTAGATTTTGGGTTTGGTTTAGATTTAAGGTTTAGATTTGGGGTTAGGTTTAGATTTGGGGTTAGGTTTAGATTTTAGGTTCAGATTTCGGGTTAGGTTTAGATTTTAGGTTTATATTTGGGGTTAGGTTTAGATTTTAGGTTTAGATTTGGGGTTAGGTTTAGATTTTAGGTTTATATTTGGGGTAAGTTTTAGATTTGGGGTTAGGTTTAGATTTTAGGTTTACATTTGGGGTTAGGTTTAGATTTGGGGTTAGGTTTAGATTTTAGGTTTAGATTTGGGGTTAGGTTTAGATTTGGGGTTAGGTTTAGATTTTAGGTTTAGATTTGGGGTTAGGTTTAGATTTTAGGTTTAGATTTGGAGTTAGGTTTAGATTTTAGGTTTAGATTTGGGGTTAGGTTTATTTTTTAGGTTTAGATTTGGGGTTAGGTTTAGATTTGGGGTTAGGTTTAGATTTTAGGTTTAGATTTGGGGTTAGGTTTAGATTTTAGTTTTAGATTTGGGGTTAGGTTTAGATTTGGGGTTAGGTTTAGATTTTAGGTTTGGATTTGGGGTTAGGTTTAGATTTTAGGTTTAGATTTGGGGTTAGGTTTAGATTTTAGGTTTAGATTTGGGGTTAGGTTTAGATTTTAGGTTTAGATTTGGGGTTAGGTTTAGATTTGGGGTTAGGTTTAGATTTGGGGTTAGGTTTAGATTTTAGGTTTAGATTTTGAGTTAGGTTTAGATTTGGGGTTAGGTTTAGATTTTAGGTTTAGATTTGGGGTTAGGTTTAGATTTTAGTTTTACATTTGGGGTTAGGTTTAGATTTGGGGTTAGGTTTAGATTTTAGGATCAGATTTCGGGTTAGGTTTAGATTTTAGGTTCAGATTTGGGGTTAGGTTTAGATTTTAGGTTTAGATTTGGGGTTAGGTTTAGATTTTAGGTTAAGATTTGGGGTTTAGATTTGGGGTTAGGTTTAGATTTGGGGTTTAGATTTGGGGTTTTGATTTGCGGTTAGGTTTAGATTTTAGGTTTAGATTTGGGGTTAGGTTTAGATTTTAGGTTAGGTTTAGATTTTAGGTTTAGATTTGGGGTTAGGTTTAGATTTTAGGTTTAGATTTGGGGTTAGGTTTAGATTTGGGGTTAGGTTTAGATTTTAGGTTTAGATTTGGGGTTAGGTTTAGATTTTAGGTTTAGATTTGGGGTTAGGTTTAGATTTGGAGTTAGGTTTAGATTTTAGGTTTAGATTTGGGGTTAGGTTTAGATTTTAGGTTTAGATTTGGGGTTAGGTTTAGATTTGGGGTTAGGTTTAGATTTTAGGTTTAGATTTGGGGTTAGGTTTAGATTTTAGGTTCAGATTTCGGGTTAGGTTTAGATTTTAGGTTCAGATTTGGGGTTAGGTTTAGATTTTAGGTTTAGATTTGGGGTTAGGTTTAGATTTTAGGTTTAAATTTGGGGTTTAGATTTGGGGTTAGGTTTAGATTTGGGGTTTAGATTTGGGGTTAGGTTTAGATTTTAGGTTTAGATTTCGGGTTAGGTTTAGATTTTAGGTTCAGATTTCGGGTTAGGTTTAGATTTTAGGTTCAGATTTGGGGTTAGGTTTAGATTTTAGGTTTAGATTTGGGGTTAGGTTTAGATTTTAGGTTTAGATTTGGGGTTTAGATTTGGGGTTAGGTTTAGATTTGGGGTTTAGATTTGGGGTTAGGTTTAGATTTTAGGTTTAGATTTGGGGTTAGGTTTAGATTTGGGGTTAGGTTTAGATTTTAGGTTTAGATTTGGGGTTAGGTTTAGATTTTAGGTTTAGATTTGGGGTTAGGTTTAGATTTTAGGTTTATATTTGGGGTTAGGTTTAGATTTTAGGTTTAGATTTGGGGTTAGGTTTAGATTTTAGGTTTATATTTGGGGTAAGGTTTAGATTTGCGGTTAGGTTTAGATTTTAGGTTTAGATTTGGGGTTAGGTTTAGATTTGGGGTTAGGTTTAGATGTTAGGTTTAGATTTGGGGTTAGGTTTAGATTTGGGGTTAGGTTTAGATTTTAGGTTTAGATTTGGGGTTAGGTTTAGATTTTAAGTTTAGATTTGGAGTTAGGTTTAGATTTTAGGTTTAGATTTGGGGTTAGGTTTAGATTTGGGGTTAGGTTTAGATTTTAGGTTTAGATTTGGGGTTAGGTTTAGATTTGGGGTTAGGTTTAGATTTTAGGTTTAGATTTGGGGTTAGGTTTAGATTTTAGGTTTATATTTGGGGTAAGGTTTAGATTTGGGGTTAGGTTTAGATTTTAGGTTTAGATTTGGGGTTAGGTTTAGATTTGGGGTTAGGTTTAGATTTGGGGTTAGGTTTAGATTTTAGGTTTATATTTGGGGTTAGGTTTAGATTTTAGGTTTAGATTTGGGGTTAGGTTTAGATTTTAGGTTTATATTTGGGGTAAGGTTTAGATTTGGGGTTAGGTTTAGATTTTAGGTTTAGATTTGGGGTTAGGTTTAGATTTGGGGTTAGGTTTAGATTTTAGGTTTAGATTTGGGGTTAGGTTTAGATTTGGGGTTAGGTTTAGATTTTAGGTTTAGATTTGGGGTTAGGTTTAGATTTTCGTTTTAGATTTGGGGTTAGGTTTAGATTTGGGGTTAGGTTTAGATTTTAGGTTTGGATTTGGGGTTAGGTTTAGATTTCAGGTTTAGATTTGGGGTTAGGTTTAGATTTTAGGTTTAGATTTGCGGTTAGGTTTAGATTTTAGGTTTAGATTTGGGGTTAGGTTTAGATTTTAGGTTTAGATTTGGAGTTAGGTTTAGATTTGGGGTTAGGTTTAGATTTGGGGTTTAGATTTGGGGTTTTGATTTGCGGTTAGGTTTAGATTTTAGGTTTAGATTTGGGGTTAGGTTTAGATTTTAGGTTTAGATTTGGGGTTAGGTTTAGATTTTAGGTTTAGATTTGGGGTTAGGTTTAGATTTTAGGTTTAGATTTGGGGTTAGGTTTAGATTTTAGGTTCAGATTTGGGGTTAGGTTTAGATTTTAGGTTCAGATTTGGGGTTAGGTTTAGATTTTAGGTTTAGATTTGGGGTTAGGTTTAGATTTTAGGTTAAGATTTGGGGTTTAGATTTGGGGTTAGGTTTAGATTTGGGGTTTAGATTTGGGGTTAGGTTTAGATTTTAGGTTTAGATTTGGGGTTAGGTTTAGATTTGGGGTTAGGTTTAGATTTTAGGTTTAGATTTGGGGTTAGGTTTAGATTTTAGGTTTAGATTTGGGGTTAGGTTTTGATTTGGGGTTAGGTTTAGATTTTAGGTTTAGATTTTGGGTTTGGTTTAGATTTAAGGTTTAGATTTGGGGTTAGGTTTAGATTTGGGGTTAGGTTTAGATTTTAGGTTCAGATTTCGGGTTAGGTTTAGATTTTAGGTTTATATTTGGGGTTAGGTTTAGATTTTAGGTTTAGATTTGGGGTTAGGTTTAGATTTTAGGTTTATATTTGGGGTAAGGTTTAGATTTGGGGTTAGGTTTAGATTTTAGGTTTACATTTGGGGTTAGGTTTAGATTTGGGGTTAGGTTTAGATTTTAGGTTTAGATTTGGGGTTAGGTTTAGATTTGGGGTTAGGTTTAGATTTTAGGTTTAGATTTGGGGTTAGGTTTAGATTTTAGGTTTAGATTTGGAGTTAGGTTTAGATTTTAGGTTTAGATTTGGGGTTAGGTTTAGATTTTAGGTTTAGATTTGGGGTTAGGTTTAGATTTGGGGTTAGGTTTAGATTTTAGGTTTAGATTTGGGGTTAGGTTTAGATTTTAGTTTTAGATTTGGGGTTAGGTTTAGATTTGGGGTTAGGTTTAGATTTTAGGTTTGGATTTGGGGTTAGGTTTAGATTTTAGGTTTAGATTTGGGGTTAGGTTTAGATTTTAGGTTTAGATTTGGGGTTAGGTTTAGATTTTAGGTTTAGATTTGGGGTTAGGTTTAGATTTGGGGTTAGGTTTAGATTTGGGGTTAGGTTTAGATTTTAGGTTTAGATTTTGAGTTAGGTTTAGATTTGGGGTTAGGTTTAGATTTTAGGTTTAGATTTGGGGTTAGGTTTAGATTTTAGTTTTACATTTGGGGTTAGGTTTAGATTTGGGGTTAGGTTTAGATTTTAGGATCAGATTTCGGGTTAGGTTTAGATTTTAGGTTCAGATTTGGGGTTAGGTTTAGATTTTAGGTTTAGATTTGGGGTTAGGTTTAGATTTTAGGTTAAGATTTGGGGTTTAGATTTGGGGTTAGGTTTAGATTTGGGGTTTAGATTTGGGGTTTTGATTTGCGGTTAGGTTTAGATTTTAGGTTTAGATTTGGGGTTAGGTTTAGATTTTAGGTTAGGTTTAGATTTTAGGTTTAGATTTGGGGTTAGGTTTAGATTTTAGGTTTAGATTTGGGGTTAGGTTTAGATTTGGGGTTAGGTTTAGATTTTAGGTTTAGATTTGGGGTTAGGTTTAGATTTTAGGTTTAGATTTGGGGTTAGGTTTAGATTTGGAGTTAGGTTTAGATTTTAGGTTTAGATTTGGGGTTAGGTTTAGATTTTAGGTTTAGATTTGGGGTTAGGTTTAGATTTGGGGTTAGGTTTAGATTTTAGGTTTAGATTTGGGGTTAGGTTTAGATTTTAGGTTCAGATTTCGGGTTAGGTTTAGATTTTAGGTTCAGATTTGGGGTTAGGTTTAGATTTTAGGTTTAGATTTGGGGTTAGGTTTAGATTTTAGGTTTAAATTTGGGGTTTAGATTTGGGGTTAGGTTTAGATTTGGGGTTTAGATTTGGGGTTAGGTTTAGATTTTAGGTTTAGATTTCGGGTTAGGTTTAGATTTTAGGTTCAGATTTCGGGTTAGGTTTAGATTTTAGGTTCAGATTTGGGGTTAGGTTTAGATTTTAGGTTTAGATTTGGGGTTAGGTTTAGATTTTAGGTTTAGATTTGGGGTTTAGATTTGGGGTTAGGTTTAGATTTGGGGTTTAGATTTGGGGTTAGGTTTAGATTTTAGGTTTAGATTTGGGGTTAGGTTTAGATTTGGGGTTAGGTTTAGATTTTAGGTTTAGATTTGGGGTTAGGTTTAGATTTTAGGTTTAGATTTGGGGTTAGGTTTAGATTTTAGGTTTATATTTGGGGTTAGGTTTAGATTTTAGGTTTAGATTTGGGGTTAGGTTTAGATTTTAGGTTTATATTTGGGGTAAGGTTTAGATTTGCGGTTAGGTTTAGATTTTAGGTTTAGATTTGGGGTTAGGTTTAGATTTGGGGTTAGGTTTAGATGTTAGGTTTAGATTTGGGGTTAGGTTTAGATTTGGGGTTAGGTTTAGATTTTAGGTTTAGATTTGGGGTTAGGTTTAGATTTTAGGTTTAGATTTGGAGTTAGGTTTAGATTTTAGGTTTAGATTTGGGGTTAGGTTTAGATTTGGGGTTAGGTTTAGATTTTAGGTTTAGATTTGGGGTTAGGTTTAGATTTGGGGTTAGGTTTAGATTTTAGGTTTAGATTTGGGGTTAGGTTTAGATTTTAGGTTTATATTTGGGGTAAGGTTTAGATTTGGGGTTAGGTTTAGATTTTAGGTTTAGATTTGGGGTTAGGTTTAGATTTGGGGTTAGGTTTAGATTTGGGGTTAGGTTTAGATTTTAGGTTTATATTTGGGGTTAGGTTTAGATTTTAGGTTTAGATTTGGGGTTAGGTTTAGATTTTAGGTTTATATTTGGGGTAAGGTTTAGATTTGGGGTTAGGTTTAGATTTTAGGTTTAGATTTGGGGTTAGGTTTAGATTTGGGGTTAGGTTTAGATTTTAGGTTTAGATTTGGGGTTAGGTTTAGATTTGGGGTTAGGTTTAGATTTTAGGTTTAGATTTGGGGTTAGGTTTAGATTTTCGTTTTAGATTTGGGGTTAGGTTTAGATTTGGGGTTAGGTTTAGATTTTAGGTTTGGATTTGGGGTTAGGTTTAGATTTCAGGTTTAGATTTGGGGTTAGGTTTAGATTTTAGGTTTAGATTTGCGGTTAGGTTTAGATTTTAGGTTTAGATTTGGGGTTAGGTTTAGATTTTAGGTTTAGATTTGGAGTTAGGTTTAGATTTGGGGTTAGGTTTAGATTTTAGGTTTAGATTTGGGGTTAGGTTTAGATTTTAGGTTTACATTTGGGGTTAGGTTTAGATTTGGGGTTAGGTTTAGATTTTAGGATCAGATTTCGGGTTAGGTTTAGATTTTAGGTTCAGATTTGGGGTTAGGTTTAGATTTTAGGTTTAGATTTGGGGTTAGGTTTAGATTTTAGGTTAAGATTTGGGGTTTAGATTTGGGGTTAGGTTTAGATTTGGGGTTTAGATTTGGGGTTTTGATTTGCGGTTAGGTTTAGATTTTAGGTTTAGATTTGGGGTTAGGTTTAGATTTTAGGTTAGGTTTAGATTTTAGGTTTAGATTTGGGGTTAGGTTTAGATTTTAGGTTTAGATTTGGGGTTAGGTTTAGATTTGGGGTTAGGTTTAGATTTTAGGTTTAGATTTGGGGTTAGGTTTAGATTTTAGGTTTAGATTTGGGGTTAGGTTTAGATTTGGAGTTAGGTTTAGATTTTAGGTTTAGATTTGGGGTTAGGTTTAGATTTTAGGTTTAGATTTGGGGTTAGGTTTAGATTTGGGGTTAGGTTTAGATTTTAGGTTTAGATTTGGGGTTAGGTTTAGATTTTAGGTTCAGATTTCGGGTTAGGTTTAGATTTTAGGTTCAGATTTGGGGTTAGGTTTAGATTTTAGGTTTAGATTTGGGGTTAGGTTTAGATTTTAGGTTTAAATTTGGGGTTTAGATTTGGGGTTAGGTTTAGATTTGGGGTTTAGATTTGGGGTTAGGTTTAGATTTTAGGTTTAGATTTCGGGTTAGGTTTAGATTTTAGGTTCAGATTTCGGGTTAGGTTTAGATTTTAGGTTCAGATTTGGGGTTAGGTTTAGATTTTAGGTTTAGATTTGGGGTTAGGTTTAGATTTTAGGTTTAGATTTGGGGTTTAGATTTGGGGTTAGGTTTAGATTTGGGGTTTAGATTTGGGGTTAGGTTTAGATTTTAGGTTTAGATTTGGGGTTAGGTTTAGATTTGGGGTTAGGTTTAGATTTTAGGTTTAGATTTGGGGTTAGGTTTAGATTTTAGGTTTAGATTTGGGGTTAGGTTTAGATTTTAGGTTTATATTTGGGGTTAGGTTTAGATTTTAGGTTTAGATTTGGGGTTAGGTTTAGATTTTAGGTTTATATTTGGGGTAAGGTTTAGATTTGCGGTTAGGTTTAGATTTTAGGTTTAGATTTGGGGTTAGGTTTAGATTTGGGGTTAGGTTTAGATGTTAGGTTTAGATTTGGGGTTAGGTTTAGATTTGGGGTTAGGTTTAGATTTTAGGTTTAGATTTGGGGTTAGGTTTAGATTTTAAGTTTAGATTTGGAGTTAGGTTTAGATTTTAGGTTTAGATTTGGGGTTAGGTTTAGATTTGGGGTTAGGTTTAGATTTTAGGTTTAGATTTGGGGTTAGGTTTAGATTTGGGGTTAGGTTTAGATTTTAGGTTTAGATTTGGGGTTAGGTTTAGATTTTAGGTTTATATTTGGGGTAAGGTTTAGATTTGGGGTTAGGTTTAGATTTTAGGTTTAGATTTGGGGTTAGGTTTAGATTTGGGGTTAGGTTTAGATTTGGGGTTAGGTTTAGATTTTAGGTTTATATTTGGGGTTAGGTTTAGATTTTAGGTTTAGATTTGGGGTTAGGTTTAGATTTTAGGTTTATATTTGGGGTAAGGTTTAGATTTGGGGTTAGGTTTAGATTTTAGGTTTAGATTTGGGGTTAGGTTTAGATTTGGGGTTAGGTTTAGATTTTAGGTTTAGATTTGGGGTTAGGTTTAGATTTGGGGTTAGGTTTAGATTTTAGGTTTAGATTTGGGGTTAGGTTTAGATTTTCGTTTTAGATTTGGGGTTAGGTTTAGATTTGGGGTTAGGTTTAGATTTTAGGTTTGGATTTGGGGTTAGGTTTAGATTTCAGGTTTAGATTTGGGGTTAGGTTTAGATTTTAGGTTTAGATTTGCGGTTAGGTTTAGATTTTAGGTTTAGATTTGGGGTTAGGTTTAGATTTTAGGTTTAGATTTGGAGTTAGGTTTAGATTTGGGGTTAGGTTTAGATTTGGGGTTTAGATTTGGGGTTTTGATTTGCGGTTAGGTTTAGATTTTAGGTTTAGATTTGGGGTTAGGTTTAGATTTTAGGTTTAGATTTGGGGTTAGGTTTAGATTTTAGGTTTAGATTTGGGGTTAGGTTTAGATTTTAGGTTTAGATTTGGGGTTAGGTTTAGATTTTAGGTTCAGATTTGGGGTTAGGTTTAGATTTTAGGTTCAGATTTGGGGTTAGGTTTAGATTTTAGGTTTAGATTTGGGGTTAGGTTTAGATTTTAGGTTAAGATTTGGGGTTTAGATTTGGGGTTAGGTTTAGATTTGGGGTTTAGATTTGGGGTTAGGTTTAGATTTTAGGTTTAGATTTGGGGTTAGGTTTAGATTTGGGGTTAGGTTTAGATTTTAGGTTTAGATTTGGGGTTAGGTTTAGATTTTAGGTTTAGATTTGGGGTTAGGTTTTGATTTGGGGTTAGGTTTAGATTTTAGGTTTAGATTTTGGGTTTGGTTTAGATTTAAGGTTTAGATTTGGGGTTAGGTTTAGATTTGGGGTTAGGTTTAGATTTTAGGTTCAGATTTCGGGTTAGGTTTAGATTTTAGGTTTATATTTGGGGTTAGGTTTAGATTTTAGGTTTAGATTTGGGGTTAGGTTTAGATTTTAGGTTTATATTTGGGGTAAGGTTTAGATTTGGGGTTAGGTTTAGATTTTAGGTTTACATTTGGGGTTAGGTTTAGATTTGGGGTTAGGTTTAGATTTTAGGTTTAGATTTGGGGTTAGGTTTAGATTTGGGGTTAGGTTTAGATTTTAGGTTTAGATTTGGGGTTAGGTTTAGATTTTAGGTTTAGATTTGGAGTTAGGTTTAGATTTTAGGTTTAGATTTGGGGTTAGGTTTAGATTTTAGGTTTAGATTTGGGGTTAGGTTTAGATTTGGGGTTAGGTTTAGATTTTAGGTTTAGATTTGGGGTTAGGTTTAGATTTTAGTTTTAGATTTGGGGTTAGGTTTAGATTTGGGGTTAGGTTTAGATTTTAGGTTTGGATTTGGGGTTAGGTTTAGATTTTAGGTTTAGATTTGGGGTTAGGTTTAGATTTTAGGTTTAGATTTGGGGTTAGGTTTAGATTTTAGGTTTAGATTTGGGGTTAGGTTTAGATTTGGGGTTAGGTTTAGATTTGGGGTTAGGTTTAGATTTTAGGTTTAGATTTTGAGTTAGGTTTAGATTTGGGGTTAGGTTTAGATTTTAGGTTTAGATTTGGGGTTAGGTTTAGATTTTAGTTTTACATTTGGGGTTAGGTTTAGATTTGGGGTTAGGTTTAGATTTTAGGATCAGATTTCGGGTTAGGTTTAGATTTTAGGTTCAGATTTGGGGTTAGGTTTAGATTTTAGGTTTAGATTTGGGGTTAGGTTTAGATTTTAGGTTAAGATTTGGGGTTTAGATTTGGGGTTAGGTTTAGATTTGGGGTTTAGATTTGGGGTTTTGATTTGCGGTTAGGTTTAGATTTTAGGTTTAGATTTGGGGTTAGGTTTAGATTTTAGGTTAGGTTTAGATTTTAGGTTTAGATTTGGGGTTAGGTTTAGATTTTAGGTTTAGATTTGGGGTTAGGTTTAGATTTGGGGTTAGGTTTAGATTTTAGGTTTAGATTTGGGGTTAGGTTTAGATTTTAGGTTTAGATTTGGGGTTAGGTTTAGATTTGGAGTTAGGTTTAGATTTTAGGTTTAGATTTGGGGTTAGGTTTAGATTTTAGGTTTAGATTTGGGGTTAGGTTTAGATTTGGGGTTAGGTTTAGATTTTAGGTTTAGATTTGGGGTTAGGTTTAGATTTTAGGTTCAGATTTCGGGTTAGGTTTAGATTTTAGGTTCAGATTTGGGGTTAGGTTTAGATTTTAGGTTTAGATTTGGGGTTAGGTTTAGATTTTAGGTTTAAATTTGGGGTTTAGATTTGGGGTTAGGTTTAGATTTGGGGTTTAGATTTGGGGTTAGGTTTAGATTTTAGGTTTAGATTTCGGGTTAGGTTTAGATTTTAGGTTCAGATTTCGGGTTAGGTTTAGATTTTAGGTTCAGATTTGGGGTTAGGTTTAGATTTTAGGTTTAGATTTGGGGTTAGGTTTAGATTTTAGGTTTAGATTTGGGGTTTAGATTTGGGGTTAGGTTTAGATTTGGGGTTTAGATTTGGGGTTAGGTTTAGATTTTAGGTTTAGATTTGGGGTTAGGTTTAGATTTGGGGTTAGGTTTAGATTTTAGGTTTAGATTTGGGGTTAGGTTTAGATTTTAGGTTTAGATTTGGGGTTAGGTTTAGATTTTAGGTTTATATTTGGGGTTAGGTTTAGATTTTAGGTTTAGATTTGGGGTTAGGTTTAGATTTTAGGTTTATATTTGGGGTAAGGTTTAGATTTGCGGTTAGGTTTAGATTTTAGGTTTAGATTTGGGGTTAGGTTTAGATTTGGGGTTAGGTTTAGATGTTAGGTTTAGATTTGGGGTTAGGTTTAGATTTGGGGTTAGGTTTAGATTTTAGGTTTAGATTTGGGGTTAGGTTTAGATTTTAGGTTTAGATTTGGAGTTAGGTTTAGATTTTAGGTTTAGATTTGGGGTTAGGTTTAGATTTGGGGTTAGGTTTAGATTTTAGGTTTAGATTTGGGGTTAGGTTTAGATTTGGGGTTAGGTTTAGATTTTAGGTTTAGATTTGGGGTTAGGTTTAGATTTTAGGTTTATATTTGGGGTAAGGTTTAGATTTGGGGTTAGGTTTAGATTTTAGGTTTAGATTTGGGGTTAGGTTTAGATTTGGGGTTAGGTTTAGATTTGGGGTTAGGTTTAGATTTTAGGTTTATATTTGGGGTTAGGTTTAGATTTTAGGTTTAGATTTGGGGTTAGGTTTAGATTTTAGGTTTATATTTGGGGTAAGGTTTAGATTTGGGGTTAGGTTTAGATTTTAGGTTTAGATTTGGGGTTAGGTTTAGATTTGGGGTTAGGTTTAGATTTTAGGTTTAGATTTGGGGTTAGGTTTAGATTTGGGGTTAGGTTTAGATTTTAGGTTTAGATTTGGGGTTAGGTTTAGATTTTCGTTTTAGATTTGGGGTTAGGTTTAGATTTGGGGTTAGGTTTAGATTTTAGGTTTGGATTTGGGGTTAGGTTTAGATTTCAGGTTTAGATTTGGGGTTAGGTTTAGATTTTAGGTTTAGATTTGCGGTTAGGTTTAGATTTTAGGTTTAGATTTGGGGTTAGGTTTAGATTTTAGGTTTAGATTTGGAGTTAGGTTTAGATTTGGGGTTAGGTTTAGATTTTAGGTTTAGATTTGGGGTTAGGTTTAGATTTTAGGTTTACATTTGGGGTTAGGTTTAGATTTGGGGTTAGGTTTAGATTTTAGGTTCAGATTTCGGGTTAGGTTTAGATTTTAGGTTCAGATTTGGGGTTTAGATTTGGGGTTAGGTTTAGATTTGGGGTTTAGATTTGCGGTTAGGTTTAGATTTTAGGTTTAGATTTGGGGTTAGGTTTAGATTTTAGGTTAGGTTTAGATTTTAGGTTTAGATTTGGGGTTAGGTTTAGATTTTAGGTTTAGATTTGGGGTTAGGTTTAGATTTGGGGTTAGGTTTAGATTTTAGGTTTAGATTTGGGGTTAGGTTTAGATTTGGGGTTAGGTTTAGATTTTAGGTTTAGATTTGGGGTTAGGTTTAGATTTTAGGTTCAGATTTGGGGTTAGGTTTAGATTTTAGGTTTAGATTTGGGGTTTAGATTTGGGGTTAGGTTTAGATTTGGGGTTTAGATTTGGGGTTAGGTTTAGATTTTAGGTTTAGATTTGGGGTTAGGTTTAGATTTTAGGTTCAGATTTCGGGTTAGGTTTAGATTTTAGGTTCAGATTTGGGGTTAGGTTTAGATTTTAGGTTTAGATTTGGGGTTAGGTTTAGATTTTAGGTTTAGATTTGGGGTTAGGTTTAGATTTGGGGTTTAGATTTGGGGTTAGGTTTAGATTTTAGGTTTAGATTTGGGGTTAGGTTTAGATTTGGGGTTAGGTTTAGATTTTAGGTTTAGATTTGGGGTTAGGTTTAGATTTTAGGTTAAGATTTGGGGTTAGGTTTACATTTGGGGTTAGGTTTAGATTTTAGGTTTAGATTTGGGGTTAGGTTTAGATTTTAGGTTTAGATTTGGGGTTAGGTTTAGATTTTAGGTTTAGATTTGGGGTTAGGTTTAGATTTTTGGTTTAGATTTGGGGTTAGGTTTGATTTGGTGTTAGGTTTAGATTTTAGGTCTAGATTTGGGGTTCGGTTTAGATTTGGGGTTAGGTTTAGATTTTAGGTTTAGATTTGGGGTTAGGTTTAGATTTTAGGTTTAGATTTGGGGTTAGGTTTAGATTTTAGGTTCAGATTTCGGGTTAGGTTTAGATTTTAGGTTCAGATTTGGGCTTAGGTTTAGATTTTAGGTTTAGATTTGGGGTTAGGTTTAGATTTTAGGTTAAGATTTGGGGTTTAGATTTGGGGTTAGGTTTAGATTTGGGGTTTAGATTTGCGGTTAGGTTTAGATTTTAGGTTTAGATTTGGGGTTAGGTTTAGATTTGGGGTTAGGTTTAGATTTTAGGTTTAGATTTGGGGTTAGGTTTAGATTTTAGGTTTAGATTTGGGGTTAGGTTTAGATTTGGGGTTAGGTTTAGATTTTAGGTTTAGATTTGGGGTTAGGTTTAGATTTTAGGTTTATATTTGGGGTTAGGTTTAGATTTGGGGTTAGGTTTAGATTTCAGGTTTAGATTTGGGGTTAGGTTAAGATTTTAGGTTTAGATATGGGGTTAGGTTTAGATTTGGGGTTAGGTTTAGATTTTACGTTTAGATTTGGGGTTAGGTTTAGATTTTAGGTTCAGATTTCGGGTTAGGTTTAGATTTTAGGTTCAGATTTGGGGTTAGGTTTAGATTTTAGGTTTAGATTTGGGGTTAGGTTTAGATTTTAGGTTTAGATTTGGGGTTTAGATTTGGGGTTAGGTTTAGATTTGGGGTTTAGATTTGGGGTTAGGTTTAGATTTTAGGTTTAGATTTGGGGTTAGGTTTAGATTTTAGGTTCAGATTTCGGGTTAGGTTTAGATTTTAGGTTCAGATTTGGGGTTAGGTTTAGATTTTAGGTTTAGATTTGGGGTTAGGTTTAGATTTTAGGTTTAGATTTGGGGTTTAGATTTGGGGTTAGGTTTAGATTTGGGGTTTAGATTTGGGGTTAGGTTTAGATTTTAGGTTTAGATTTGGGGTTAGGTTTAGATTTGGGGTTAGGTTTAGATTTTAGGTTTAGATTTGGGGTTAGGTTTAGATTTTAGGTTTAGATTTGGGGTTAGGTTTAGATTTGGGGTTAGGTTTAGATTTTAGGTTTAGATTTGGGGTTAGGTTTAGATTTTAGGTTTAGATTTGGGGTTAGGTTTAGATTTTAGGTTTAGATTTGGGGTTAGGTTTAGATTTTTGGTTTAGATTTGGGGTTAGGTTTAGATTTTAGGTTTAGATTTGGGGTTAGGTTTAGATTTTAGGTTTAGATTTGGGGTTAGGTTTAGATTTGGGGTTAGGTTTAGATTTTAGGTTTAGATTTGGGGTTAGGTTTAGATTTGGGGTTAGGTTTAGATTTTAGGTTTAGATTTGGGGTTAGGTTTAGATTTTAGGTTTAGATTTGGGGTTAGGTTTAGATTTGGGGTTAGGTTTAGATTTTAGGTTTAGATTTGGGGTTAGGTTTAGATTTTAGGTTTAGATTTGGGGTTAGGTTTGATTTGGTGTTAGGTTTAGATTTTAGGTTTAGATTTGGGGTTAGGTTTAGATTTTAGGTTTAGATTTGGGGTTAGGTTTAGATTTTAGGTTTAGATTTGGGGTTAGGTTTAGATTTTAGGTTTAGATTTGGGGTTAGGTTTAGATTTTAGGTTTTGATTTGGGGTTAGGTTTAGATTTTAGGTTTAGATTTGGGGTTAGGTTTAGATTTGGGGTTAGGTTTAGATTTTAGGTTTAGATTTGGGGTTAGGTTTAGATTTTAGGTTTAGATTTGGGGTTACTTTTAGATTTTAGGTTTAGATTTGGGGTTTAGATTTGGGGTTAGGTTTAGATTTTAGGTTTAGATTTGGGGTTAGGTTTAGATTTTAGGTTTAGATTTGGGGTTAGGTTTAGATTTTAGGTTTAGATTTGGGGTTAGGTTTAGATTTTAGGTTCAGATTTCGGGTTAGGTTTAGATTTTAGGTTCAGATTTGGGGTTAGGTTTAGATTTTAGGTTTAGATTTGGGGTTAGGTTTAGATTTTAGGTTAAGATTTGGGGTTTAGATTTGGGGTTAGGTTTAGATTTGGGGTTTAGATTTGGGGTTAGGTTTAGATTTTAGGTTTAGATTTGGGGTTAGGTTTAGATTTGGGGTTAGGTTTAGATTTTAGGTTTAGATTTGGGGTTAGGTTTAGATTTTAGGTTTAGATTTGGGGTTAGGTTTAGATTTTAGGTTTAGATTTGGGGTTAGGTTTTGATTTGGGGTTAGGTTTAGATTTTAGGTTTAGATTTTGGGTTTGGTTTAGATTTAAGGTTTAGATTTGGGGTTAGGTTTAGATTTGGGGTTAGGTTTAGATTTTAGGTTTAGATTTGGGGTTAGGTTTAGATTTTAGGTTTATATTTGGGGTTAGGTTTAGATTTTAGGTTTAGATTTGGGGTTAGGTTTAGATTTTAGGTTTATATTTGGGGTAAGGTTTAGATTTGGGGTTAGGTTTAGATTTTAGGTTTAGATTTGGGGTTAGGTTTAGATTTGGGGTTAGGTTTAGATTTTAGGTTTAGATTTGGGGTTAGGTTTAGATTTGGGGTTAGGTTTAGATTTTAGGTTTAGATTTGGGGTTAGGTTTAGATTTTAGGTTTAGATTTGGAGTTAGGTTTAGATTTTAGGTTTAGATTTGGGGTTAGGTTTAGATTTTAGGTTTAGATTTGGGGTTAGGTTTAGATTTGGGGTTAGGTTTAGATTTTAGGTTTAGATTTGGGGTTAGGTTTAGATTTTAGTTTTAGATTTGGGGTTAGGTTTAGATTTGGGGTTAGGTTTAGATTTTAGGTTTGGATTTGGGGTTAGGTTTAGATTTTAGGTTTAGATTTGGGGTTAGGTTTAGACTTGGAGTTAGGTTTAGATTTTAGTTTTAGATTTGGGGTTAGGTTTAGATTTTAGGTTTAGATTTGGGGTTAGGTTTAGATTTTAGGTTTAGATTTGGGGTTAGGTTTAGATTTGGGGTTAGGTTTAGATTTGGAGTTAGGTTTAGATTTGGGGTTAGGTTTAGATTTTAGGTTTAGATTTGGGGTTAGGTTTAGATTTTAGGTTTAGATTTGGGGTTAGGTTTAGATTTGGGGTTAGGTTTAGATTTTAGGTTCAGATTTCGGGTTAGGTTTAGATTTTAGGTTCAGATTTGGGGTTAGGTTTAGATTTTAGGTTTAGATTTGGGGTTAGGTTTAGATTTTAGGTTAAGATTTGGGGTTTAGATTTGGGGTTAGGTTTAGATTTGGGGTTTAGATTTGCGGTTAGGTTTAGATTTTAGGTTTAGATTTGGGGTTAGGTTTAGATTTGGGGTTAGGTTTAGATTTTAGGTTTAGATTTGGGGTTAGGTTTAGATTTTAGGTTTAGATTTGGGGTTAGGTTTAGATTTGGGGTTAGGTTTAGATTTTAGGTTTAGATTTGGGGTTAGGTTTAGATTTTAGGTTTAGATTTGGGGTTAGGTTTAGATTTGGGGTTAGGTTTAGATTTTAGGTTTAGATTTGGGGTTAGGTTTATATTTGGGGTTTAGATTTGGGGTTAGGTTTAGATTTTAGGTTCAGATTTGGGGTTAGGTTTAGATTTTAGGTTTAGATTTGGGGTTAGGTTTAGATTTTAGGTTAGGTTTAGATTTTAGGTTTAGATTTGGGGTTTAGATTTGGGGTTAGGTTTAGATTTGGGGTTTAGATTTGGGGTTAGGTTTAGATTTTAGGTTTAGATTTGGGGTTAGGTTTAGATTTTAGGTTCAGATTTCGGGTTAGGTTTAGATTTTAGGTTCAGATTTGGGGTTAGGTTTAGATTTTAGGTTTAGATTTGGGGTTAGGTTTAGATTTTAGGTTTAGATTTGGGGTTAGGTTTAGATTTGGGGTTTAGATTTGGGGTTAGGTTTAGATTTTAGGTTTAGATTTGGGGTTAGGTTTAGATTTTAGGTTCAGATTTCGGGTTAGGTGTAGATTTTAGGTTCAGATTTGGGGTTAGGGTTATATTTTAGGTTTAGATTTGGGGTTAGGTTTAGATTTTAGGTTTAGATTTGGGGTTTAGATTTGGGGTTAGGTTTAGATTTGGGGTTTAGATTTGGGGTTAGGTTTAGATTTTAGGTTTAGATTTGGGGTTAGGTTTAGATTTGAGGTTAGGTTTAGATTTGGGGTTTAGATTTGGGGTTAGGTTTAGATTTTAGGTTTAGATTTGGGGTTAGGTTTAGATTTGGGGTTAGGTTTAGATTTTAGGTTTAGATTTGGGGTTAGGTTTAGATTTTAGGTTTAGATTTGGGGTTAGGTTTAGATTTTTGGTTTAGATTTGGGGTTAGGTTTAGATTTTAGGTTTAGATTTGGGGTTAGGTTTAGATTTTAGGTTTAGATTTGGGGTTAGGTTTAGATTTGGGGTTAGGTTTAGATTTGGGGTTAGGTTTAGATTTTAGGTTTAGATTTGGGGTTAGGTTTAGATTTTAGGTTTAGATATGGGGTTAGGTTTAGATTTGGGGTTAGGTTTAGATTTTAGGTTTAGATTTGGGGTTAGGTTTAGATTTTAGGTTTAGATTTGGGGTTAGGTTTAGATTTTAGGTTTAGATTTGGGGTTAGGTTTAGATTTTAGGTTTAAATTTGGGGTAAGGTTTAGATTTGGGGTTAGGTTTAGATTTTAGGTTTAGATTTGGGGTTAGGTTTAGATTTTAGGTTTAGATTTGGTGTTAGGTTTAGATTTGGGGTTAGGTTTAGATTTGGGGTTAGGTTTAGATTTTTGGTTTAGATTTGGGGTTAGGTTTAGATTTTAGGTTTAGATTTGGGGTTAGGTTTAGATTTTAGGTTTAGATTTGGGGTTAGGTTTAGATTTGGGGTTAGGTTTAGATTTTAGGTTTAGATTTGGGGTTAGGTTTAGATTTTAGGTTCAGATTTCGGGTTAGGTTTAGATTTTAGGTTCAGATTTGGGCTTAGGTTTAGATTTTAGGTTTAGATTTGGGGTTAGGTTTAGATTTTAGGTTAAGATTTGGGGTTTAGATTTGGGGTTAGGTTTAGATTTGGGGTTTAGATTTGGGGTTAGGTTTAGATTTTAGGTTTAGATTTGGGGTTAGGTTTAGATTTGGGGTTAGGTTTAGATTTTAGGTTTAGATTTGGGGTTAGGTTTAGATTTTAGGTTTAGATTTGGGGTTAGGTTTTGATTTGGGGTTAGGTTTAGATTTTAGGTTTAGATTTTGGGTTTGGTTTAGATTTAAGGTTTAGATTCGGGGTTAGGTTTAGATTTGGGGTTAGGTTTAGATTTTAGGTTTAGATTTGGGGTTAGGTTTAGATTTTAGGTTTATATTTGGGGTTAGGTTTAGATTTTAGGTTTAGATTTGGGGTTAGGTTTAGATTTTAGGTTTAGATTTGGGGTTAGGTTTAGATTTGGGGTTAGGTTTAGATTTTAGGTTTAGATTTGGGGTTAGGTTTAGATTTGGGGTTAGGTTTAGATTTTAGGTTTAGATTTGGGGTTAGGTTTAGATTTGGGATTAGGTTTAGATTTTAGGTTTAGATTTGGGGTTAGGTTTAGATTTTAGGTTTAGATTTGGAGTTAGGTTTAGATTTTAGGTTTAGATTTGGGGTTAGGTTTAGATTTTAGGTTTAGATTTGGGGTTAGGTTTAGATTTGGGGTTAGGTTTAGATTTTAGGTTTAGATTTGGGGTTAGGTTTAGATTTTAGTTTTAGATTTGGGGTTAGGTTTAGATTTGGGGTTAGGTTTAGATTTTAGGTTTGGATTTGGGGTTAGGTTTAGATTTTAGGTTTAGATTTGGGGTTAGGTTTAGACTTGGAGTTAGGTTTAGATTTTAGTTTTAGATTTGGGGTTAGGTTTAGATTTTAGGTTTAGATTTGGGGTTAGGTTTAGATTTTAGGTTTAGATTTGGGGTTAGGTTTAGATTTTAGGTTTAGATTTGGGGTTAGGTTTAGATTTGGGGTTAGGTTTAGATTTTAGGTTTAGATTTGGAGTTAGGTTTAGATTTGGGGTTAGGTTTAGATTTTAGGTTTAGATTTGGGGTTAGGTTTAGATTTTAGGTTTAGATTTGGGGTTAGGTTTAGATTTGGGGTTAGGTTTAGATTTTAGGTTCAGATTTCGGGTTAGGTTTAGATTTTAGGTTTAGATTTGGGGTTAGGTTTAGATTTGGGGTTAGGTTTAGATTTTAGGTTTAGATTTGGGGTTAGGTTTAGATTTTAGGTTTAGATTTGGGGTTAGGTTTAGATTTGGGGTTAGGTTTAGATTTTAGGTTTAGATTTGGGGTTAGGTTTAGATTTGGGGTTAGGTTTAGATTTTAGGTTTAGATTTGGGGTTAGGTTTAGATTTGGGGTTAGGTTTAGATTTTAGGTTTAGATTTGGGGTTAGGTTTAGATTTTAGGTTTAGATTTGGGGTTAGGTTTAGATTTTAGGTTTAAATTTGGGGTAAGGTTTAGATTTGGGGTTAGGTTTAGATTTTAGGTTTAGATTTGGGGTTAGGTTTAGATTTTAGGTTTAGATTTGGTGTTAGGTTTAGATTTGGGGTTAGGTTTAGATTTGGGGTTAGGTTTAGATTTTTGGTTTAGATTTGGGGTTAGGTTTAGATTTTAGGTTTAGATTTGGGGTTAGGTTTAGATTTTAGGTTTAGATTTGGGGTTAGGTTTAGATTTGGGGTTAGGTTTAGATTTTAGGTTTAGATTTGGGGTTAGGTTTAGATTTTAGGTTCAGATTTCGGGTTAGGTTTAGATTTTAGGTTCAGATTTGGGCTTAGGTTTAGATTTTAGGTTTAGATTTGGGGTTAGGTTTAGATTTTAGGTTAAGATTTGGGGTTTAGATTTGGGGTTAGGTTTAGATTTGGGGTTTAGATTTGGGGTTAGGTTTAGATTTTAGGTTTAGATTTGGGGTTAGGTTTAGATTTGGGGTTAGGTTTAGATTTTAGGTTTAGATTTGGGGTTAGGTTTAGATTTTAGGTTTAGATTTGGGGTTAGGTTTTGATTTGGGGTTAGGTTTAGATTTTAGGTTTAGATTTTGGGTTTGGTTTAGATTTAAGGTTTAGATTCGGGGTTAGGTTTAGATTTGGGGTTAGGTTTAGATTTTAGGTTTAGATTTGGGGTTAGGTTTAGATTTTAGGTTTATATTTGGGGTTAGGTTTAGATTTTAGGTTTAGATTTGGGGTTAGGTTTAGATTTTAGGTTTAGATTTGGGGTTAGGTTTAGATTTGGGGTTAGGTTTAGATTTTAGGTTTAGATTTGGGGTTAGGTTTAGATTTGGGGTTAGGTTTAGATTTTAGGTTTAGATTTGGGGTTAGGTTTAGATTTGGGATTAGGTTTAGATTTTAGGTTTAGATTTGGGGTTAGGTTTAGATTTTAGGTTTAGATTTGGAGTTAGGTTTAGATTTTAGGTTTAGATTTGGGGTTAGGTTTAGATTTTAGGTTTAGATTTGGGGTTAGGTTTAGATTTGGGGTTAGGTTTAGATTTTAGGTTTAGATTTGGGGTTAGGTTTAGATTTTAGTTTTAGATTTGGGGTTAGGTTTAGATTTGGGGTTAGGTTTAGATTTTAGGTTTGGATTTGGGGTTAGGTTTAGATTTTAGGTTTAGATTTGGGGTTAGGTTTAGACTTGGAGTTAGGTTTAGATTTTAGTTTTAGATTTGGGGTTAGGTTTAGATTTTAGGTTTAGATTTGGGGTTAGGTTTAGATTTTAGGTTTAGATTTGGGGTTAGGTTTAGATTTTAGGTTTAGATTTGGGGTTAGGTTTAGATTTGGGGTTAGGTTTAGATTTTAGGTTTAGATTTGGAGTTAGGTTTAGATTTGGGGTTAGGTTTAGATTTTAGGTTTAGATTTGGGGTTAGGTTTAGATTTTAGGTTTAGATTTGGGGTTAGGTTTAGATTTGGGGTTAGGTTTAGATTTTAGGTTCAGATTTCGGGTTAGGTTTAGATTTTAGGTTCAGATTTGGGGTTAGGTTTAGATTTTAGGTTTAGATTTGGGGTTAGGTTTAGATTTTAGGTTAAGATTTGGGGTTTAGATTTGGGGTTAGGTTTAGATTTGGGGTTTAGATTTGCGGTTAGGTTTAGATTTTAGGTTTAGATTTGGGGTTAGGTTTAGATTTGGGGTTAGGTTTAGATTTTAGGTTTAGATTTGGGGTTAGGTTTAGATTTTAGGTTTAGATTTGGGGTTAGGTTTAGATTTGGGGTTAGGTTTAGATTTTAGGTTTAGATTTGGGGTTAGGTTTAGATTTTAGGTTTAGATTTGGGGTTAGGTTTAGATTTGGGGTTAGGTTTAGTTTTTAGGTTTAGATTTGGGGTTAGGTTTAGATTTTAGGTTTAGATTTGGGGTTAGGTTTAGATTTGGGGTTAGGTTTAGATTTTAGGTTTAGATTTGGGGTTAGGTTTAGATTTTAGGTTCAGATTTGGGGTTAGGTTTAGATTTTAGGTTCAGATTTGGGGTTAGGTTTAGATTTTAGGTTTAGATTTGGGGTTAGGTTTAGATTTTAGGTTTAGATTTGGGGTTTAGATTTGGGGTTAGGTTTAGATTTGGGGTTTAGATTTGGGGTTAGGTTTAGATTTTAGGTTTAGATTTGGGGTTAGGTTTAGATTTTAGGTTCAGATTTCGGGTTAGGTTTAGATTTTAGGTTCAGATTTGGGGTTAGGTTTAGATTTTAGGTTTAGATTTGGGGTTAGGTTTAGATTTTAGGTTTAGATTTGGGGTTTAGATTTGGGGTTAGGTTTAGATTTGGGGTTTAGATTTGGGGTTAGGTTTAGATTTTAGGTTTAGATTTGGGGTTAGGTTTAGATTTGGGGTTAGGTTTAGATTTTAGGTTTAGATTTGGGGTTAGGTTTAGATTTTAGGTTAAGATTTGGGGTTAGGTTTACATTTGGGGTTAGGTTTAGATTTTAGGTTTAGATTTTAGGTTAGGTTTAGATTTTAGGTTTAGATTTGGGGTTAGGTTTAGATTTTAGGTTTAGATTTGGGGTTAGGTTTAGATTTTTGGTTTAGATTTGGGGTTAGGTTTGATTTGGTGTTAGGTTTAGATTTTAGGTCTAGATTTGGGGTTCGGTTTAGATTTGGGGTTAGGTTTAGATTTTAGGTTTAGATTTGGGGTTAGGTTTAGATTTTAGGTTTAGATTTGGGGTTAGGTTTAGATTTTAGGTTCAGATTTCGGGTTAGGTTTAGATTTTAGGTTCAGATTTGGGGTTAGGTTTAGATTTTAGGTTTAGATTTGGGGTTAGGTTTAGATTTTAGGTTAAGATTTGGGGTTTAGATTTGGGGTTAGGTTTAGATTTGGGGTTTAGATTTGCGGTTAGGTTTAGATTTTAGGTTTAGATTTGGGGTTAGGTTTAGATTTGGGGTTAGGTTTAGATTTTAGGTTTAGATTTGGGGTTAGGTTTAGATTTTAGGTTTAGATTTGGGGTTAGGTTTAGATTTGGGGTTAGGTTTAGATTTTAGGTTTAGATTTGGGGTTAGGTTTAGATTTGGGGTTAGGTTTAGATTTTAGGTTTAGATTTGGGGTTAGGTTTAGATTTTAGGTTTAGATTTGGGGTTAGGTTTAGATTTGGGGTTAGGTTTAGATTTTAGGTTTAGATTTGGGGTTAGGTTTAGATTTTAGGTTCAGATTTGGGGTTAGGTTCAGATTTTAGGTTTAGATTTGGGGTTAGGTTTAGATTTTAGGTTTAGATTTGGGGTTTAGATTTGGGGTTAGGTTTAGATTTGGGGTTTAGATTTGGGGTTAGGTTTAGGTTTTAGGTTTAGATTTGGGGTTAGGTTTAGATTTTAGGTTCAGATTTCGGGTTAGGTTTAGATTTTAGGTTCAGATTTGGGGTTAGGTTTAGATTTTAGGTTTAGATTTGGGGTTAGGTTTAGATTTTAGGTTTAGATTTGGGGTTTAGATTTGGGGTTAGGTTTAGATTTGGGGTTTAGATTTGGGGTTAGGTTTAGATTTTAGGTTTAGATTTGGGGTTAGGTTTAGATTTGGGGTTAGGTTTAGATTTTAGGTTTAGATTTGGGGTTAGGTTTAGATTTTAAGGTTAAGATTTGGGGTTAGGTTTAGATTTGGGGTTAGGTTTAGATTTTAGGTTAAGATTTGGGGTTAGGTTTAGATTTGGGGTTAGGTTTAGATTTTAGGTTTAGATTTGGGGTTAGGTTTAGATTTTAGGTTTAGATTTGGGGTTAGGTTTAGATTTTAGGTTTAGATTTGGGGTTAGGTTTAGATTTTTGGTTTAGATTTGGGGTTAGGTTTAGATTTGGGGTTAGGTTTAGATTTTAGGTTTAGATTTGGGGTTAGGTTTAGATTTGGGGTTAGGTTTAGATTTGGGGTTAGGTTTAGATTTTAGGTTTAGATTTGGGGTTAGGTTTAGATTTGGGGTTAGGTTTAGATTTTAGGTTTAGATTTGGGGTTAGGTTTAGATTTTAGGTTTAGATTTGGGGTTAGGTTTGATTTGGTGTTAGGTTTAGATTTTAGGTCTAGATTTGGGGTTCGGTTTAGATTTGGGGTTAGGTTTAGATTTTAGGTTTAGATTTGGGGTTAGGTTTAGATTTTAGGTTTAGATTTGGGGTTAGGTTTAGATTTTAGGTTTTGATTTGGGGTTAGGTTTAGATTTTAGGTTTAGATTTGGGGTTAGGTTTAGATTTGGGGTTAGGTTTAGATTTTAGGTTTAGATTTGGGGTTAGGTTTAGATTTTAGGTTTAGATTTGGGGTTAGGTTTAGATTTTAGGTTTAGTTTTGGGGTTTAGATTTGGGGTTAGGTTTAGATTTTAGGTTTAGATTTGGGGTTAGGTTTAGATTTTAGGTTTAGATTTGGGGTTAGGTTTAGATTTTAGGTTTAGATTTGGGGTTAGGTTTAGATTTTAGGTTCAGATTTCGGGTTAGGTTTAGATTTTAGGTTCAGATTTGGGGTTAGGTTTAGATTTTAGGTTTAGATTTGGGGTTAGGTTTAGATTTGGGGTTAGGTTTAGATTTTAGGTTTAGATTTGGGGTTAGGTTTAGATTTTAGGTTTAGATTTGGAGTTAGGTTTAGATTTTAGGTTTAGATTTGGGGTTAGGTTTAGATTTTAGGTTTAGATTTGGGGTTAGGTTTAGATTTGGGGATAGCTTTAGATTTTAGGTTTAGATTTGGGGTTAGGTTTAGATTTTAGTTTTAGATTTGGGGTTAGGTTTAGATTTGGGGTTAGGTTTAGATTTTAGGTTTGGATTTGGGGTTAGGTTTAGATTTTAGGTTTAGATTTGGGGTTAGGTTTAGACTTGGAGTTAGGTTTAGATTTTAGTTTTAGATTTGGGGTTAGGTTTAGATTTTAGGTTTAGATTTGGGGTTAGGTTTAGATTTGGGGTTAGGTTTAGATTTTAGGTTTAGATTTTAGGTTTAGATTTGGGGTTAGGTTTAGATTTTAGGTTTAGATTTGGGGTTAGGTTTAGATTTTAGGTTTAGATTTGGGGTTAGGTTTAGATTTGGGGTTAGGTTTAGATTTGGGGTTAGGTTTAGATTTTAGGTTTAGATTTGGAGTTAGGTTTAGATTTGGGGTTAGGTTTAGATTTTAGGTTTAGATTTGGGGTTAGGTTTAGATTTTAGGTTTAGATTTGGGGTTAGGTTTAGATTTGGGGTTAGGTTTAGATTTTAGGTTCAGATTTCGGGTTAGGTTTAGATTTTAGGTTCAGATTTGGGGTTAGGTTTAGATTTTAGGTTTAGATTTGGGGTTAGGTTTAGATTTTAGGTTAAGATTTGGGGTTTAGATTTGGGGTTAGGTTTAGATTTGGGGTTTAGATTTGCGGTTAGGTTTAGATTTTAGGTTTAGATTTGGGGTTAGGTTTAGATTTGGGGTTAGGTTTAGATTTTAGGTTTAGATTTGGGGTTAGGTTTAGATTTTAGGTTTAGATTTGGGGTTAGGTTTAGATTTGGGGTTAGGTTTAGATTTTAGGTTTAGATTTGGGGTTAGGTTTAGATTTTAGGTTTAGATTTGGGGTTAGGTTTAGATTTGGGGTTAGGTTTAGATTTTAGGTTTAGATTTGGGGTTAGGTTTAGATTTTAGGTTTAGATTTGGGGTTAGGTTTAGATTTGGGGTTAGGTTTAGATTTTAGGTTTAGATTTGGGGTTAGGTTTAGATTTTAGGTTCAGATTTCGGGTTAGGTTTAGATTTTAGGTTCAGATTTGGGGTTAGGTTTAGATTTTAGGTTTAGATTTGGGGTTAGGTTTAGATTTTAGGTTTAGATTTGGGGTTTAGATTTGGGGTTAGGTTTAGATTTGGGGTTTAGATTTGGGGTTAGGTTTAGATTTTAGGTTTAGATTTGGGGTTAGGTTTAGATTTGGGGTTAGGTTTAGATTTTAGGTTTAGATTTGGGGTTAGGTTTAGATTTTAGGTTTAGATTTGGGGTTAGGTTTAGATTTGGGGTTAGGTTTAGATTTTAGGTTTAGATTTGGGGTTAGGTTTAGATTTTAGGTTTAGATTTGGGGTTAGGTTTAGATTTTAGGTTTAGATTTGGGGTTAGGTTTAGATTTTTGGTTTAGATTTGGGGTTAGGTTTGATTTGGTGTTAGGTTTAGATTTTAGGTCTAGATTTGGGGTTCGGTTTAGATTTGGGGTTAGGTTTAGATTTTAGGTTTAGATTTGGGGTTAGGTTTAGATTTTAGGTTTAGATTTGGGGTTAGGTTTAGATTTTAGGTTCAGATTTCGGGTTAGGTTTAGATTTTAGGTTCAGATTTGGGGTTAGGTTTAGATTTTAGGTTTAGATTTGGGGTTAGGTTTAGATTTTAGGTTAAGATTTGGGGTTTAGATTTGGGGTTAGGTTTAGATTTGGGGTTTAGATTTGCGGTTAGGTTTAGATTTTAGGTTTAGATTTGGGGTTAGGTTTAGATTTGGGGTTAGGTTTAGATTTTAGGTTTAGATTTGGGGTTAGGTTTAGATTTTAGGTTTAGATTTGGGGTTAGGTTTAGATTTGGGGTTAGGTTTAGATTTTAGGTTTAGATTTGGGGTTAGGTTTAGATTTGGGGTTAGGTTTAGATTTTAGGTTTAGATTTGGGGTTAGGTTTAGATTTTAGGTTTAGATTTGGGGTTAGGTTTAGATTTGGGGTTAGGTTTAGATTTTAGGTTTAGATTTGGGGTTAGGTTTAGATTTTAGGTTCAGATTTCGGGTTAGGTTTAGATTTTAGGTTCAGATTTGGGGTTAGGTTTAGATTTTAGGTTTAGATTTGGGGTTAGGTTTAGATTTTAGGTTTAGATTTGGGGTTTAGATTTGGGGTTAGGTTTAGATTTGGGGTTTAGATTTGGGGTTAGGTTTAGGTTTTAGGTTTAGATTTGGGGTTAGGTTTAGATTTTAGGTTCAGATTTCGGGTTAGGTTTAGATTTTAGGTTCAGATTTGGGGTTAGGTTTAGATTTTAGGTTTAGATTTGGGGTTAGGTTTAGATTTTAGGTTTAGATTTGGGGTTTAGATTTGGGGTTAGGTTTAGATTTGGGGTTTAGATTTGGGGTTAGGTTTAGATTTTAGGTTTAGATTTGGGGTTAGGTTTAGATTTGGGGTTAGGTTTAGATTTTAGGTTTAGATTTGGGGTTAGGTTTAGATTTTAGGTTAAGATTTGGGGTTAGGTTTAGATTTGGGGTTAGGTTTAGATTTTAGGTTTAGATTTGGGGTTAGGTTTAGATTTTAGGTTTAGATTTGGGGTTAGGTTTAGATTTTAGGTTTAGATTTGGGGTTAGGTTTAGATTTTTGGTTTAGATTTGGGGTTAGGTTTAGATTTTAGGTTTAGATTTGGGGTTAGGTTTAGATTTGGGGTTAGGTTTAGATTTGGGGTTAGGTTTAGATTTTAGGTTTAGATTTGGGGTTAGGTTTAGATTTGGGGTTAGGTTTAGATTTTAGGTTTAGATTTGGGGTTAGGTTTAGATTTTAGGTTTAGATTTGGGGTTAGGTTTGATTTGGTGTTAGGTTTAGATTTTAGGTCTAGATTTGGGGTTCGGTTTAGATTTGGGGTTAGGTTTAGATTTTAGGTTTAGATTTGGGGTTAGGTTTAGATTTTAGGTTTAGATTTGGGGTTAGGTTTAGATTTTAGGTTTTGATTTGGGGTTAGGTTTAGATTTTAGGTTTAGATTTGGGGTTAGGTTTAGATTTGGGGTTAGGTTTAGATTTTAGGTTTAGATTTGGGGTTAGGTTTAGATTTTAGGTTTAGATTTGGGGTTAGGTTTAGATTTTAGGTTTAGTTTTGGGGTTTAGATTTGGGGTTAGGTTTAGATTTTAGGTTTAGATTTGGGGTTAGGTTTAGATTTTAGGTTTAGATTTGGGGTTAGGTTTAGATTTTAGGTTTAGATTTGGGGTTAGGTTTAGATTTTAGGTTCAGATTTCAGGTTAGGTTTAGATTTTAGGTTCAGATTTGGGGTTAGGTTTAGATTTTAGGTTTAGATTTGGGGTTAGGTTTAGATTTGGGGTTAGGTTTAGATTTTAGGTTTAGATTTGGGGTTAGGTTTAGATTTTAGGTTTAGATTTGGAGTTAGGTTTAGATTTTAGGTTTAGATTTGGGGTTAGGTTTAGATTTTAGGTTTAGATTTGGGGTTAGGTTTAGATTTGGGGATAGCTTTAGATTTTAGGTTTAGATTTGGGGTTAGGTTTAGATTTTAGTTTTAGATTTGGGGTTAGGTTTAGATTTGGGGTTAGGTTTAGATTTTAGGTTTGGATTTGGGGTTAGGTTTAGATTTTAGGTTTAGATTTGGGGTTAGGTTTAGACTTGGAGTTAGGTTTAGATTTTAGTTTTAGATTTGGGGTTAGGTTTAGATTTTAGGTTTAGATTTGGGGTTAGGTTTAGATTTGGGGTTAGGTTTAGATTTTAGGTTTAGATTTTAGGTTTAGATTTGGGGTTAGGTTTAGATTTTAGGTTTAGATTTGGGGTTAGGTTTAGATTTTAGGTTTAGATTTGGGGTTAGGTTTAGATTTGGGGTTAGGTTTAGATTTGGGGTTAGGTTTAGATTTTAGGTTTAGATTTGGAGTTAGGTTTAGATTTGGGGTTAGGTTTAGATTTTAGGTTTAGATTTGGGGTTAGGTTTAGATTTTAGGTTTAGATTTGGGGTTAGGTTTAGATTTGGGGTTAGGTTTAGATTTTAGGTTCAGATTTCGGGTTAGGTTTAGATTTTAGGTTCAGATTTGGGGTTAGGTTTAGATTTTAGGTTTAGATTTGGGGTTAGGTTTAGATTTTAGGTTAAGATTTGGGGTTTAGATTTGGGGTTAGGTTTAGATTTGGGGTTTAGATTTGCGG
The DNA here is from genome assembly GCF_037038585.1 of Patagioenas fasciata. Lineage (NCBI taxonomy): Eukaryota > Metazoa > Chordata > Aves > Columbiformes > Columbidae > Patagioenas > Patagioenas fasciata. Next base: position 324,156 of record NW_027288774.1, on the reverse strand, counting down.
TTAGGTTTAGATTTTAGGTTTAGATTTGGGGTTAGGTTTAGATTTGGGGTTAGGTTTAGATTTTAGGTTTAGATTTGGGGTTAGGTTTAGATTTTAGGTTTAGATTTGGGGTTAGGTTTAGATTTGGGGTTAGGTTTAGATTTTAGGTTTAGATTTGGGGTTAGGTTTAGATTTTAGGTTTAGATTTGGGGTTAGGTTTAGATTTGGGGTTAGGTTTAGATTTTAGGTTTAGATTTGGGGTTAGGTTTAGATTTTAGGTTTAGATTTGGGGTTAGGTTTAGATTTGGGGTTAGGTTTAGATTTTAGGTTTAGATTTGGGGTTAGGTTTAGATTTTAGGTTCAGATTTCGGGTTAGGTTTAGATTTTAGGTTCAGATTTGGGGTTAGGTTTAGATTTTAGGTTTAGATTTGGGGTTAGGTTTAGATTTTAGGTTTAGATTTGGGGTTTAGATTTGGGGTTAGGTTTAGATTTGGGGTTTAGATTTGGGGTTAGGTTTAGATTTTAGGTTTAGATTTGGGGTTAGGTTTAGATTTGGGGTTAGGTTTAGATTTTAGGTTTAGATTTGGGGTTAGGTTTAGATTTTAGGTTAAGATTTGGGGTTAGGTTTAGATTTGGGGTTAGGTTTAGATTTTAGGTTTAGATTTGGGGTTAGGTTTAGATTTTAGGTTTAGATTTGGGGTTAGGTTTAGATTTTAGGTTTAGATTTGGGGTTAGGTTTAGATTTTTGGTTTAGATTTGGGGTTAGGTTTGATTTGGTGTTAGGTTTAGATTTTAGGTCTAGATTTGGGGTTCGGTTTAGATTTGGGGTTAGGTTTAGATTTTAGGTTTAGATTTGGGGTTAGGTTTAGATTTTAGGTTTAGATTTGGGGTTAGGTTTAGATTTTAGGTTCAGATTTCGGGTTAGGTTTAGATTTAGGTTCAGATTTGGGGTTAGGTTTAGATTTTAGGTTTAGATTTGGGGTTAGGTTTAGATTTTAGGTTAAGATTTGGGGTTTAGATTTGGGGTTAGGTTTAGATTTGGGGTTTAGATTTGCGGTTAGGTTTAGATTTTAGGTTTAGATTTGGGGTTAGGTTTAGATTTGGGGTTAGGTTTAGATTTTAGGTTTAGATTTGGGGTTAGGTTTAGATTTGGGGTTAGGTTTAGATTTTAGGTTTAGATTTGGGGTTAGGTTTAGATTTGGGGTTAGGTTTAGATTTTAGGTTTAGATTTGGGGTTAGGTTTAGATTTTAGGTTTAGATTTGGGGTTAGGTTTAGATTTGGGGTTAGGTTTAGATTTTAGGTTTAGATTTGGGGTTAGGTTTAGATTTTAGGTTCAGATTTCGGGTTAGGTTTAGATTTTAGGTTCAGATTTGGGGTTAGGTTTAGATTTTAGGTTTAGATTTGGGGTTAGGTTTAGATTTTAGGTTTAGATTTGGGGTTTAGATTTGGGGTTAGGTTTAGATTTGGGGTTTAGATTTGGGGTTAGGTTTAGATTTTAGGTTTAGATTTGGGGTTAGGTTTAGATTTTAGGTTTAGATTTCGGGTTAGGTTTAGATTTTAGGTTCAGATTTGGGGTTAGGTTTAGATTTTAGGTTTAGATTTGGGGTTAGGTTTAGATTTTAGGTTTAGATTTGGGGTTTAGATTTGGGGTTAGGTTTAGATTTGGGGTTTAGATTTGGGGTTAGGTTTAGATTTTAGGTTTAGATTTGGGGTTAGGTTTAGATTTGGGGTTAGGTTTAGATTTTAGGTTTAGATTTGGGGTTAGGTTTAGATTTTAGGTTAAGATTTGGGGTTAGGTTTAGATTTGGGGTTAGGTTTAGATTTTAGGTTAAGATTTGGGGTTAGGTTTAGATTTGGGGTTAGGTTTAGATTTTAGGTTTAGATTTGGGGTTAGGTTTAGATTTTAGGTTTAGATTTGGGGTTAGGTTTAGATTTTAGGTTTAGATTTGGGGTTAGGTTTAGATTTTTGGTTTAGATTTGGGGTTAGGTTTAGATTTTAGGTTTAGATTTGGGGTTAGGTTTAGATTTTAGGTTTAGATTTGGGGTTAGGTTTAGATTTGGGGTTAGGTTTAGATTTGGGGTTAGGTTTAGATTTTAGGTTTAGATTTGGGGTTAGGTTTAGATTTGGGGTTAGGTTTAGATTTTAGGTTTAGATTTGGGGTTAGGTTTAGATTTTAGGTTTAGATTTGGGGTTAGGTTTGATTTGGTGTTAGGTTTAGATTTTAGGTCTAGATTTGGGGTTCGGTTTAGATTTGGGGTTAGGTTTAGATTTTAGGTTTAGATTTGGGGTTAGGTTTAGATTTTAGGTTTAGATTTGGGGTTAGGTTTAGATTTTAGGTTTTGATTTGGGGTTAGGTTTAGATTTTAGGTTTAGATTTGGGGTTAGGTTTAGATTTTAGGTTTAGTTTTGGGGTTTAGATTTGGGGTTAGGTTTAGATTTTAGGTTTAGATTTGGGGTTAGGTTTAGATTTTAGGTTTAGATTTGGGGTTAGGTTTAGATTTTAGGTTTAGATTTGGGGTTAGGTTTAGATTTTAGGTTCAGATTTCGGGTTAGGTTTAGATTTTAGGTTCAGATTTGGGGTTAGGTTTAGATTTTAGGTTTAGATTTGGGGTTAGGTTTAGATTTGGGGTTAGGTTTAGATTTTAGGTTTAGATTTGGGGTTAGGTTTAGATTTTAGGTTTAGATTTGGAGTTAGGTTTAGATTTTAGGTTTAGATTTGGGGTTAGGTTTAGATTTTAGGTTTAGATTTGGGGTTAGGTTTAGATTTGGGGATAGCTTTAGATTTTAGGTTTAGATTTGGGGTTAGGTTTAGATTTTAGTTTTAGATTTGGGGTTAGGTTTAGATTTGGGGTTAGGTTTAGATTTTAGGTTTGGATTTGGGGTTAGGTTTAGATTTTAGGTTTAGATTTGGGGTTAGGTTTAGACTTGGAGTTAGGTTTAGATTTTAGTTTTAGATTTGGGGTTAGGTTTAGATTTTAGGTTTAGATTTGGGGTTAGGTTTAGATTTGGGGTTAGGTTTAGATTTTAGGTTTAGATTTTAGGTTTAGATTTGGGGTTAGGTTTAGATTTTAGGTTTAGATTTGGGGTTAGGTTTAGATTTTAGGTTTAGATTTGGGGTTAGGTTTAGATTTGGGGTTAGGTTTAGATTTGGGGTTAGGTTTAGATTTTAGGTTTAGATTTGGGGTTAGGTTTAGATTTGGGGTTAGGTTTAGATTTTAGGTTTAGATTTGGGGTTAGGTTTAGATTTTAGGTTTAGATTTGGGGTTAGGTTTAGATTTGGGGTTAGGTTTAGATTTTAGGTTCAGATTTCGGGTTAGGTTTAGATTTTAGGTTCAGATTTGGGGTTAGGTTTAGATTTTAGGTTTAGATTTGGGGTTAGGTTTAGATTTTAGGTTAAGATTTGGGGTTTAGATTTGGGGTTAGGTTTAGATTTTAGGTTTAGATTTGGGGTTAGGTTTAGATTTTAGGTTTAGATTTGGGGTTAGGTTTAGATTTTAGGTTTAGATTTGGGGTTAGGTTTAGATTTGGGGTTAGGTTTAGATTTGGGGTTAGGTTTAGATTTTAGGTTTAGATTTGGAGTTAGGTTTAGATTTGGGGTTAGGTTTAGATTTTAGGTTTAGATTTGGGGTTAGGTTTAGATTTTAGGTTTAGATTTGGGGTTAGGTTTAGATTTGGGGTTAGGTTTAGATTTTAGGTTCAGATTTCGGGTTAGGTTTAGATTTTAGGTTCAGATTTGGGGTTAGGTTTAGATTTTAGGTTTAGATTTGGGGTTAGGTTTAGATTTTAGGTTAAGATTTGGGGTTTAGATTTGGGGTTAGGTTTAGATTTGGGGTTTAGATTTGCGGTTAGGTTTAGATTTTAGGTTTAGATTTGGGGTTAGGTTTAGATTTGGGGTTAGGTTTAGATTTTAGGTTTAGATTTGGGGTTAGGTTTAGATTTTAGGTTTAGATTTGGGGTTAGGTTTAGATTTGGGGTTAGGTTTAGATTTTAGGTTTAGATTTGGGGTTAGGTTTAGATTTTAGGTTTAGATTTGGGGTTAGGTTTAGATTTGGGGTTAGGTTTAGATTTTAGGTTTAGATTTGGGGTTAGGTTTAGATTTTAGGTTTAGATTTGGGGTTAGGTTTAGATTTGGGGTTAGGTTTAGATTTTAGGTTTAGATTTGGGGTTAGGTTTAGATTTTAGGTTCAGATTTGGGGTTAGGTTTAGATTTTAGGTTCAGATTTGGGGTTAGGTTTAGATTTTAGGTTTAGATTTGGGGTTAGGTTTAGATTTTAGGTTTAGATTTGGGGTTTAGATTTGGGGTTAGGTTTAGATTTGGGGTTTAGATTTGGGGTTAGGTTTAGATTTTAGGTTTAGATTTGGGGTTAGGTTTAGATTTTAGGTTCAGATTTCGGGTTAGGTTTAGATTTTAGGTTCAGATTTGGGGTTAGGTTTAGATTTTAGGTTTAGATTTGGGGTTAGGTTTAGATTTTAGGTTTAGATTTGGGGTTTAGATTTGGGGTTAGGTTTAGATTTGGGGTTTAGATTTGGGGTTAGGTTTAGATTTTAGGTTTAGATTTGGGGTTAGGTTTAGATTTGGGGTTAGGTTTAGATTTGGGGTTTAGATTTGGGGTTAGGTTTAGATTTTAGGTTTAGATTTGGGGTTAGGTTTAGATTTTAGGTTCAGATTTCGGGTTAGGTTTAGATTTTAGGTTCAGATTTGGGGTTAGGTTTAGATTTTAGGTTTAGATTTGGGGTTAGGTTTAGATTTTAGGTTCAGATTTGGGGTTAGGTTTAGATTTGGGGTTAGGTTTAGATTTTAGGTTTAGATTTGGGGTTTAGATTTGGGGTTAGGTTTAGATTTGGGGTTTAGATTTGGGGTTAGGTTTAGATTTTAGGTTTAGATTTGGGGTTAGGTTTAGATTTGGGGTTAGGTTTAGATTTTAGGTTTAGATTTGGGGTTAGGTTTAGATTTTAGGTTCAGATTTGGGGTTAGGTTTAGATTTGGGGTTAGGTTTAGATTTTAGGTTTAGATTTGGGGTTAGGTTTAGATTTTAGGTTTAGATTTGGGGTTAGGTTTAGATTTTTGGTTTAGATTTGGGGTTAGGTTTAGATTTTAGGTTTAGATTTGGGGTTAGGTTTAGATTTTAGGTTTAGATTTGGGGTTAGGTTTAGATTTGGGGTTAGGTTTAGATTTGGGGTTAGGTTTAGATTTTAGGTTTAGATTTGGGGTTAGGTTTAGATTTTAGGTTTAGATTTGGGGTTAGGTTTAGATTTTAGGTTTAGATTTGGGGTTAGGTTTAGATTTGGGGTTAGGTTTAGATTTTAGGTTTAGATTTGGGGTTAGGTTTAGATTTTAGGTTTAGATTTGGGGTTAGGTTTGATTTGGTGTTAGGTTTAGATTTTAGGTCTAGATTTGGGGTTCGGTTTAGATTTGGGGTTAGGTTTAGATTTTAGGTTTAGATTTGGGGTTAGGTTTAGATTTTAGGTTTAGATTTGGGGTTAGGTTTAGATTTTAGGTTTAGATTTGGGGTTAGGTTTAGATTTGGGGTTAGGTTTAGATTTTAGGTTTAGATTTGGGGTTAGGTTTAGATTTTAGGTTTAGACTTGGGGTTAGGTTTAGATTTTAGGTTTAGATTTGGGGTTTAGATTTGGGGTTAGGTTTAGATTTTAGGTTTAGATTTGGGGTTAGGTTTAGATTTTAGGTTTAGATTTGGGGTTAGGTTTAGATTTTAGGTTTAGATTTGGGGTTAGGTTTAGATTTTAGGTTCAGATTTCGGGTTAGGTTTAGATTTTAGGTTCAGATTTGGGGTTAGGTTTAGATTTTAGGTTTAGATTTGGGGTTAGGTTTAGATTTTAGGTTAAGATTTGGGGTTTAGATTTGGGGTTAGGTTTAGATTTGGGGTTTAGATTTGGGGTTAGGTTTAGATTTTAGGTTTAGATTTGGGGTTAGGTTTAGATTTGGGGTTAGGTTTAGATTTTAGGTTTAGATTTGGGGTTAGGTTTAGATTTTAGGTTTAGATTTGGGGTTAGGTTTAGATTTTAGGTTTAGATTTTGGGTTTGGTTTAGATTTAAGGTTTAGATTTGGGGTTAGGTTTAGATTTGGGGTTAGGTTTAGATTTTAGGTTTAGATTTGGGGTTAGGTTTATATTTTAGGTTTATATTTGGGGTTAGGTTTAGATTTTAGGTTTAGATTTGGGGTTAAGTTTAGATTTTAGGTTTATATTTGGGGTAAGGTTTAGATTTGGGGTTAGGTTTAGATTTTAGGTTTAGATTTGGGGTTAGGTTTAGATTTGGGGTTAGGTTTAGATTTTAGGTTTAGATTTGGGGTTAGGTTTAGATTTGGGGTTAGGTTTAGATTTTAGGTTTAGATTTGGGGTTAGGTTTAGATTTTAGGTTTAGATTTGGAGTTAGGTTTAGATTTTAGGTTTAGATTTGGGGTTAGGTTTAGATTTTAGGTTTATATTTGGGGTTAGGTCTAGATTTGGGGTTAGGTTTAGATTTTAGGTTTAGATTTGGGGTTAGGTTTAGATTTTAGTTTTAGATTTGGGGTTAGGTTTAGATTTGGGGTTAGGTTTAGATTTTAGGTTTGGATTTGGGGTTAGGTTTAGATTTTAGGTTTAGATTTGGGGTTAGGTTTAGACTTGGAGTTAGGTTTAGATTTTAGTTTTAGATTTGGGGTTAGGTTTAGATTTTAGGTTTAGATTTGGGGTTAGGTTTAGATTTGGGGTTAGGTTTAGATTTTAGGTTTAGATTTGGGGTTAGGTTTAGATTTTAGGTTTAGATTTGGGGTTAGGTTTAGATTTTAGGTTTAGATTTGGGGTTAGGTTTAGATTTTAGGTTTAGATTTGGGGTTAGGTTTAGATTTTAGGTTTAGATTTGGGGTTAGGTTTAGATTTGGGGTTAGGTTTAGATTTTAGGTTTAGATTTGGGGTTAGGTTTAGATTTTAGGTTTAGATATGGGGTTAGGTTTAGATTTGGGGTTAGGTTTTGATTTTAGGTTTAGATTTGGGGTTAGGTTTAGATTTTAGGTTTAGATTTGGGGTTAGGTTTAGATTTTAGGTTTAGATTAGGGGTTAGGTTTAGATTTGGGGTTAGGTTTAGATTTTAGGTTTAGATTTGTGGTTAGGTTTAGATTTTAGGTTTAGATTTGGGGTTAGGTTTAGATTTGTGGTTAGGTTTAGATTTTAGGTTTGGATTTGGGGTTAGGTTTAGATTTTAGGTTTAGATTTGGGGTTAGGTTTAGACTTGGGGTTAGGTTTAGATTTTAGGTTTAGATTTGGGGTTAGGTTTAGATTTTAGGTTTAGATTTGGGGTTAGGTTTAGATTTTAGGTTTAGATTTGGGGTTAGGTTTAGATTTGGGGTTAGGTTTAGATTTTAGGTTTAGATTTGGGGTTAGGTTTAGATTTGGGGTTAGGTTTAGATTTTAGGTTTAGATTTGGGGTTAGGTTTAGATTTTAGGTTTAGATATGGGGTTAGGTTTAGATTTGGGGTTAGGTTTAGATTTTAGGTTTAGATTTGGGGTTAGGTTTAGATTTTAGGTTTAGATTTGGGGTTAGGTTTAGATTTTAGGTTTAGATTAGGGGTTAGGTTTAGATTTGGGGTTAGGTTTAGATTTTAGGTTTAGATTTGTGGTTAGGTTTAGATTTTAGGTTTAGATTTGGGGTTAGGTTTAGATTTGCGGTTAGGTTTAGATTTTAGGTTTGGATTTGGGGTTAGGTTTAGATTTTAGGTTTAGATTTGGGGTTAGGTTTAGACTTGGGGTTAGGTTTAGATTTTAGGTTTAGATTTGGGGTTAGGTTTAGATTTTAGGTTTAGATTTGTGGTTAGGTTTAGATTTTAGGTTTAGATTTGGGGTTAGGTTTAGATTTGGGGTTAGGTTTAGATTTTAGGTTTAGATTTGGGGTTAGGTTTAGATTTGGGGTTATGTTTAGATTTTAGGTTTAAATTTGGGGTTAGGTTTAGATTTTAGGTTTAGATTTGGGGTTTATATTTGGGGTTAGGTTTAGATTTGGGGTTTAGATTTGGGGTTAGGTTTAGATTTTAGGTTTAGATTTGGGGTTAGGTTTAGATTTGGGGTTAGGTTTAGATTTGGGGTTAGGTTTAGATTTTAGGTTTAGATTTGGGGTTAGGTTTAGATTTTAGGTTTAGATTTGGGGTTAGGTTTAGATTTGGGGTTAGGTTTAGATTTTAGGTTTAGATTTGGGGTTAGGTTTAGATTTTAGGTTTAGATTTGAGGTTAGGTTTAGATTTGGGGTTAGGTTTAGATTTTAGGTTTAGATTTGGGGTTTAGATTTGGGGTTAGGTTTAGATTTGGGGTTTAGATTTGGGGTTCGGTTTAGATTTTAGGTTTAGATTTGGGGTTAGGTTTAGATTTGGGGTTAGGTTTAGATTTTAGGTTTAGATTTGGGGTTAGGTTTAGATTTTAGGTTAAGATTTGGGGTTAGGTTTAGATTTGGGGTTAGGTTTAGATTTTAGGTTAAGATTTGGGGTTAGGTTTAGATTTGGGGTTAGGTTTAGATTTTAGGTTTTGATTTGGGGTTAGGTTTAGATTTTAGGTTTAGATTTGGGGTTAGGTTTAGATTTTAGGTTTAGATTTGGGGTTAGGTTTAGATTTTTGGTTTAGATTTGGGGTTAGGTTTAGATTTTAGGTTTAGATTTGGGGTTAGGTTTAGATTTTAGGTTTAGATTTGGGGTTAGGTTTAGATTTGGGGTTAGGTTTAGATTTGGGGTTAGGTTTAGATTTTAGGTTTAGATTTGGGGTTAGGTTTAGATTTGGGGTTAGGTTTAGATTTTAGGTTTAGATTTGGGGTTAGGTTTAGATTTTAGGTTTAGATTTGGGGTTAGGTTTGATTTGGTGTTAGGTTTAGATTTTAGGTCTAGATTTGGGGTTCGGTTTAGATTTGGGGTTAGGTTTAGATTTTAGGTTTAGATTTGGGGTTAGGTTTAGATTTTAGGTTTAGATTTGGGGTTAGGTTTAGATTTTAGGTTTAGATTTGGGGTTAGGTTTAGATTTTAGGTTTAGATTTGGGGTTAGGTTTAGATTTTAGGTTTAGTTTTGGGGTTTAGATTTGGGGTTAGGTTTAGATTTTAGGTTTAGATTTGGGGTTAGGTTTAGATTTTAGGTTTAGATTTGGGGTTAGGTTTAGATTTTAGGTTTAGATTTGGGGTTAGGTTTAGATTTTAGGTTCAGATTTCGGGTTAGGTTTAGATTTTAGGTTCAGATTTGGGGTTAGGTTTAGATTTTAGGTTTAGATTTGGGGTTAGGTTTAGATTTGGGGTTAGGTTTAGATTTTAGGTTTAGATTTGGGGTTAGGTTTAGATTTTAGGTTTAGATTTGGAGTTAGGTTTAGATTTTAGGTTTAGATTTGGGGTTAGGTTTAGATTTTAGGTTTAGATTTGGGGTTAGGTTTAGATTTGGGGATAGCTTTAGATTTTAGGTTTAGATTTGGGGTTAGGTTTAGATTTTAGTTTTAGATTTGGGGTTAGGTTTAGATTTGGGGTTAGGTTTAGATTTTAGGTTTGGATTTGGGGTTAGGTTTAGATTTTAGGTTTAGATTTGGGGTTAGGTTTAGACTTGGAGTTAGGTTTAGATTTTAGTTTTAGATTTGGGGTTAGGTTTAGATTTTAGGTTTAGATTTGGGGTTAGGTTTAGATTTGGGGTTAGGTTTAGATTTTAGGTTTAGATTTTAGGTTTAGATTTGGGGTTAGGTTTAGATTTTAGGTTTAGATTTGGGGTTAGGTTTAGATTTTAGGTTTAGATTTGGGGTTAGGTTTAGATTTGGGGTTAGGTTTAGATTTGGGGTTAGGTTTAGATTTTAGGTTTAGATTTGGAGTTAGGTTTAGATTTGGGGTTAGGTTTAGATTTTAGGTTTAGATTTGGGGTTAGGTTTAGATTTTAGGTTTAGATTTGGGGTTAGGTTTAGATTTGGGGTTAGGTTTAGATTTTAGGTTCAGATTTCGGGTTAGGTTTAGATTTTAGGTTCAGATTTGGGGTTAGGTTTAGATTTTAGGTTTAGATTTGGGGTTAGGTTTAGATTTTAGGTTAAGATTTGGGGTTTAGATTTGGGGTTAGGTTTAGATTTGGGGTTTAGATTTGCGGTTAGGTTTAGATTTTAGGTTTAGATTTGGGGTTAGGTTTAGATTTGGGGTTAGGTTTAGATTTTAGGTTTAGATTTGGGGTTAGGTTTAGATTTTAGGTTTAGATTTGGGGTTAGGTTTAGATTTGGGGTTAGGTTTAGATTTTAGGTTTAGATTTGGGGTTAGGTTTAGATTTTAGGTTTAGATTTGGGGTTAGGTTTAGATTTGGGGTTAGGTTTAGATTTTAGGTTTAGATTTGGGGTTAGGTTTAGATTTTAGGTTTAGATTTGGGGTTAGGTTTAGATTTGGGGTTAGGTTTAGATTTTAGGTTTAGATTTGGGGTTAGGTTTAGATTTTAGGTTCAGATTTCGGGTTAGGTTTAGATTTTAGGTTCAGATTTGGGGTTAGGTTTAGATTTTAGGTTTAGATTTGGGGTTAGGTTTAGATTTTAGGTTTAGATTTGGGGTTTAGATTTGGGGTTAGGTTTAGATTTGGGGTTTAGATTTGGGGTTAGGTTTAGATTTTAGGTTTAGATTTGGGGTTAGGTTTAGATTTTAGGTTCAGATTTCGGGTTAGGTTTAGATTTTAGGTTCAGATTTGGGGTTAGGTTTAGATTTTAGGTTTAGATTTGGGGTTAGGTTTAGATTTTAGGTTTAGATTTGGGGTTTAGATTTGGGGTTAGGTTTAGATTTGGGGTTTAGATTTGGGGTTAGGTTTAGATTTTAGGTTTAGATTTGGGGTTAGGTTTAGATTTGGGGTTAGGTTTAGATTTTAGGTTTAGATTTGGGGTTAGGTTTAGATTTTAGGTTAAGATTTGGGGTTAGGTTTACATTTGGGGTTAGGTTTAGATTTTAGGTTTAGATTTGGGGTTAGGTTTAGATTTTAGGTTTAGATTTGGGGTTAGGTTTAGATTTTAGGTTTAGATTTGGGGTTAGGTTTAGATTTGGGGTTAGGTTTAGATTTTAGGTTCAGATTTCGGGTTAGGTTTAGATTTTAGGTTCAGATTTGGGGTTAGGTTTAGATTTTAGGTTTAGATTTGGGGTTAGGTTTAGATTTTAGGTTAAGATTTGGGGTTTAGATTTGGGGTTAGGTTTAGATTTGGGGTTTAGATTTGCGGTTAGGTTTAGATTTTAGGTTTAGATTTGGGGTTAGGTTTAGATTTGGGGTTAGGTTTAGATTTTAGGTTTAGATTTGGGGTTAGGTTTAGATTTTAGGTTTAGATTTGGGGTTAGGTTTAGATTTGGGGTTAGGTTTAGATTTTAGGTTTAGATTTGGGGTTAGGTTTAGATTTTAGGTTTAGATTTGGGGTTAGGTTTAGATTTGGGGTTAGGTTTAGTTTTTAGGTTTAGATTTGGGGTTAGGTTTAGATTTTAGGTTTAGATTTGGGGTTAGGTTTAGATTTGGGGTTAGGTTTAGATTTTAGGTTTAGATTTGGGGTTAGGTTTAGATTTTAGGTTCAGATTTGGGGTTAGGTTTAGATTTTAGGTTCAGATTTGGGGTTAGGTTTAGATTTTAGGTTTAGATTTGGGGTTAGGTTTAGATTTTAGGTTTAGATTTGGGGTTTAGATTTGGGGTTAGGTTTAGATTTGGGGTTTAGATTTGGGGTTAGGTTTAGATTTTAGGTTTAGATTTGGGGTTAGGTTTAGATTTTAGGTTCAGATTTCGGGTTAGGTTTAGATTTTAGGTTCAGATTTGGGGTTAGGTTTAGATTTTAGGTTTAGATTTGGGGTTAGGTTTAGATTTTAGGTTTAGATTTGGGGTTAGGTTTAGATTTTAGGTTTAGATTTGGGGTTAGGTTTAGTTTTTTGGTTTAGATTTGGGGTTAGGTTTGATTTGGTGTTAGGTTTAGATTTTAGGTCTAGATTTGGGGTTCGGTTTAGATTTGGGGTTAGGTTTAGATTTTAGGTTTAGATTTGGGGTTAGGTTTAGATTTTAGGTTTAGATTTGGGGTTAGGTTTAGATTTTAGGTTCAGATTTCGGGTTAGGTTTAGATTTTAGGTTCAGATTTGGGCTTAGGTTTAGATTTTAGGTTTAGATTTGGGGTTAGGTTTAGATTTTAGGTTAAGATTTGGGGTTTAGATTTGGGGTTAGGTTTAGATTTGGGGTTTAGATTTGCGGTTAGGTTTAGATTTTAGGTTTAGATTTGGGGTTAGGTTTAGATTTGGGGTTAGGTTTAGATTTTAGGTTTAGATTTGGGGTTAGGTTTAGATTTTAGGTTTAGATTTGGGGTTAGGTTTAGATTTGGGGTTAGGTTTAGATTTTAGGTTTAGATTTGGGGTTAGGTTTAGATTTGGGGTTAGGTTTAGATTTTAGGTTTAGATTTGGGGTTAGGTTTAGATTTTAGGTTTAGATTTGGGGTTAGGTTTAGATTTTAGGTTTAGATTTGGGGTTAGGTTTAGATTTTAGGTTCAGATTTCGGGTTAGGTTTAGATTTTAGGTTCAGATTTGGGGTTAGGTTTAGATTTTAGGTTTAGATTTGGGGTTAGGTTTAGATTTTAGGTTTAGATTTGGGGTTTAGATTTGGGGTTAGGTTTAGATTTGGGGTTTAGATTTGGGGTTAGGTTTAGATTTTAGGTTTAGATTTGGGGTTAGGTTTAGATTTTAGGTTAAGATTTGGGGTTAGGTTTAGATTTGGGGTTAGGTTTAGATTTTAGGTTAAGATTTGGGGTTAGGTTTAGATTTGGGGTTAGGTTTAGATTTTAGGTTTAGATTTGGGGTTAGGTTTAGATTTTAGGTTTAGATTTGGGGTTAGGTTTAGATTTTAGGTTTAGATTTGGGGTTAGGTTTAGATTTTTGGTTTAGATTTGGGGTTAGGTTTAGATTTTAGGTTTAGATTTGGGGTTAGGTTTAGATTTTAGGTTTAGATTTGGGGTTAGGTTTAGATTTGGGGTTAGGTTTAGATTTGGGGTTAGGTTTAGATTTTAGGTTTAGATTTGGGGTTAGGTTTAGATTTGGGGTTAGGTTTAGATTTTAGGTTTAGATTTGGGGTTAGGTTTAGATTTTAGGTTTAGATTTGGGGTTAGGTTTGATTTGGTGTTAGGTTTAGATTTTAGGTCTAGATTTGGGGTTCGGTTTAGATTTGGGGTTAGGTTTAGATTTTAGGTTTAGATTTGGGGTTAGGTTTAGATTTTAGGTTTAGATTTGGGGTTAGGTTTAGATTTTAGGTTTTGATTTGGGGTTAGGTTTAGATTTTAGGTTTAGATTTGGGGTTAGGTTTAGATTTGGGGTTAGGTTTAGATTTTAGGTTTAGATTTGGGGTTAGGTTTAGATTTTAGGTTTAGTTTTGGGGTTTAGATTTGGGGTTAGGTTTAGATTTTAGGTTTAGATTTGGGGTTAGGTTTAGATTTTAGGTTTAGATTTGGGGTTAGGTTTAGATTTTAGGTTTAGATTTGGGGTTAGGTTTAGATTTGGGGTTAGGTTTAGATTTTAGGTTTAGATTTGGGGTTAGGTTTAGATTTTAGGTTTAGATTTGGAGTTAGGTTTAGATTTTAGGTTTAGATTTGGGGTTAGGTTTAGATTTGGAGTTAGGTTTAGATTTTAGTTTTAAATTTGGGGTTAGGTTTAGATTTGGGGTTAGGTTTAGATTTTAGGTTTGGATTTGGGGTTAGGTTTAGATTTTAGGTTTAGATTTGGGGTTAGGTTTAGACTTGGAGTTAGGTTTAGATTTTAGTTTTAGATTTGGGGTTAGGTTTAGATTTTAGGTTTAGATTTGGGGTTAGGTTTAGATTTGGGGTTAGGTTTAGATTTTAGGTTTAGATTTTAGGTTTAGATTTGGGGTTAGGTTTAGATTTTAGGTTTAGATTTGGGGTTAGGTTTAGATTTTAGGTTTAGATTTGGGGTTAGGTTTAGATTTGGGGTTAGGTTTAGATTTTAGGTTTAGATTTGGAGTTAGGTTTAGATTTGGGGTTAGGTTTAGATTTTAGGTTCAGATTTCGGGTTAGGTTTAGATTTGGGGTTAGGTTTAGATTTTAGGTTCAGATTTCGGGTTAGGTTTAGATTTTAGGTTCAGATTTGGGGTTAGGTTTAGATTTTAGGTTTAGATTTGGGGTTAGGTTTAGGTTTTAGGTTAAGATTTGGGGTTTAGATTTGGGGTTAGGTTTAGATTTGGGGTTTAGATTTGCGGTTAGGTTTAGATTTTAGGTTTAGATTTGGGGTTAGGTTTAGATTTGGGGTTAGGTTTAGATTTTAGGTTTAGATTTGGGGTTAGGTTTAGATTTTAGGTTTAGATTTGGGGTTAGGTTTAGATTTGGGGTTAGGTTTAGATTTTAGGTTTAGATTTGGGGTTAGGTTTAGATTTTAGGTTTAGATTTGGGGTTAGGTTTAGATTTGGGGTTAGGTTTAGATATTAGGTTTAGATTTGGGGTTAGGTTTAGATTTTAGGTTTAGATTTGGGGTTAGGTTTAGATTTGGGGTTAGGTTTAGATTTTAGGTTTAGATTTGGGGTTAGGTTTAGATTTTAGGTTCAGATTTGGGGTTAGGTTTAGATTTTAGGTTCAGATTTGGGGTTAGGTTTAGATTTTAGGTTTAGATTTGGGGTTAGGTTTAGATTTTAGGTTTAGATTTGGGGTTTAGATTTGGGGTTAGGTTTAGATTTGGGGTTTAGATTTGGGGTTAGGTTTAGATTTTAGGTTTAGATTTGGGGTTAGGTTTAGATTTTAGGTTCAGATTTCAGGTTAGGTTTAGATTTTAGGTTCAGATTTGGGGTTAGGTTTAGATTTTAGGTTTAGATTTGGGGTTAGGTTTAGATTTTAGGTTTAGATTTGGGGTTTAGATTTGGGGTTAGGTTTAGATTTGGGGTTTAGATTTGGGGTTAGGTTTAGATTTTAGGTTTAGATTGGGGTTAGGTTTAGATTTGGGGTTAGGTTTAGATTTTAGGTTTAGATTTGGGGTTAGGTTTAGATTTTAGGTTAAGATTTGAGGTTAGGTTTACATTTGTGGTTAGGTTTAGATTTTAGGTTTAGATTTGGGGTTAGGTTTAGATTTTAGGTTTAGATTTGGGGTTAGGTTTAGATTTTAGGTTTAGATTTGGGGTTAGGTTTAGATTTTAGGTTCAGATTTCGGGTTAGGTTTAGATTTTAGGTTCAGATTTGGGGTTAGGTTTAGATTTTAGGTTTAGATTTGGGGTTAGGTTTAGATTTTAGGTTAAGATTTGGGGTTTAGATTTGGGGTTAGGTTTAGATTTGGGGTTTAGATTTGCGGTTAGGTTTAGATTTTAGGTTTAGATTTGGGGTTAGGTTTAGATTTGGGGTTAGGTTTAGATTTTAGGTTTAGATTTGGGGTTAGGTTTAGATTTTAGGTTTAGATTTGGGGTTAGGTTTAGATTTGGGGTTAGGTTTAGATTTTAGGTTTAGATTTGGGGTTAGGTTTAGATTTGGGGTTAGGTTTAGATTTTAGGTTTAGATTTGGGGTTAGGTTTAGATTTTAGGTTTAGATTTGGGGTTAGGTTTAGATTTGGGGTTAGGTTTAGATTTTAGGTTTAGATTTGGGGTTAGGTTTAGATTTTAGGTTCAGATTTCGGGTTAGGTTTAGATTTTAGGTTCAGATTTGGGGTTAGGTTTAGATTTTAGGTTTAGATTTGGGGTTAGGTTTAGATTTTAGGTTTAGATTTGGGGTTTAGATTTGGGGTTAGGTTTAGATTTGGGGTTTAGATTTGGGGTTAGGTTTAGATTTTAGGTTTAGATTTGGGGTTAGGTTTAGATTTTAGGTTCAGATTTCGGGTTAGGTTTAGATTTTAGGTTCAGATTTGGGGTTAGGTTTAGATTTTAGGTTTAGATTTGGGGTTAGGTTTAGATTTTAGGTTTAGATTTGGGGTTTAGATTTGGGGTTAGGTTTAGATTTGGGGTTTAGATTTGGGGTTAGGTTTAGATTTTAGGTTTAGATTTGGGGTTAGGTTTAGATTTGGGGTTAGGTTTAGATTTTAGGTTTAGATTTGGGGTTAGGTTTAGATTTTAGGTTCAGATTTGGGGTTAGGTTTAGATTTGGGGTTAGGTTTAGATTTTAGGTTTAGATTTGGGGTTAGGTTTAGATTTTAGGTTTAGATTTGGGGTTAGGTTTAGATTTTAGGTTTAGATTTGGGGTTAGGTTTAGATTTTTGGTTTAGATTTGGGGTTAGGTTTAGATTTTAGGTTTAGATTTGGGGTTAGGTTTAGATTTTAGGTTTAGATTTGGGGTTAGGTTTAGATTTGGGGTTAGGTTTAGATTTGGGGTTAGGTTTAGATTTTAGGTTTAGATTTGGGGTTAGGTTTAGATTTTAGGTTTAGATTTGGGGTTAGGTTTAGATTTTAGGTTTAGATTTGGGGTTAGGTTTAGATTTGGGGTTAGGTTTAGATTTTAGGTTTAGATTTGGGGTTAGGTTTAGATTTTAGGTTTAGATTTGGGGTTAGGTTTGATTTGGTGTTAGGTTTAGATTTTAGGTCTAGATTTGGGGTTCGGTTTAGATTTGGGGTTAGGTTTAGATTTTAGGTTTAGATTTGGGGTTAGGTTTAGATTTTAGGTTTAGATTTGGGGTTAGGTTTAGATTTGGGGTTAGGTTTAGATTTTAGGTTTAGATTTGGGGTTAGGTTTAGATTTTAGGTTTAGATTTGGGGTTTAGATTTGGGGTTAGGTTTAGATTTTAGGTTTAGATTTGGGGTTAGGTTTAGATTTTAGGTTTAGATTTGGGGTTAGGTTTAGATTTTAGGTTTAGATTTGGGGTTAGGTTTAGATTTTAGGTTCAGATTTGGGGTTAGGTTTAGATTTTAGGTTTAGATTTGGGGTTAGGTTTAGATTTTAGGTTAAGATTTGGGGTTTAGATTTGGGGTTAGGTTTAGATTTGGGGTTTAGATTTGGGGTTAGGTTTAGATTTTAGGTTTAGATTTGGGGTTAGGTTTAGATTTGGGGTTAGGTTTAGATTTTAGGTTTAGATTTGGGGTTAGGTTTAGATTTTAGGTTTAGATTTGGGGTTAGGTTTAGATTTTAGGTTAGATTTTGGGTTTGGTTTAGATTTAAGGTTTAGATTTGGGGTTAGGTTTAGATTTGGGGTTAGGTTTAGATTTTAGGTTTAGATTTGGGGTTAGGTTTATATTTTAGGTTTATATTTGGGGTTAGGTTTAGATTTTAGGTTTCGATTTGGGGTTAAGTTTAGATTTTAGGTTTATATTTGGGGTAAGGTTTAGATTTGGGGTTAGGTTTAGATTTTAGGTTTAGATTTGGGGTTAGGTTTAGATTTGGGGTTAGGTTTAGATTTTAGGTTTAGATTTGGGGTTAGGTTTAGATTTGGGGTTAGGTTTAGATTTTAGGTTTAGATTTGGGGTTAGGTTTAGATTTTAGGTTTAGATTTGGAGTTAGGTTTAGATTTTAGGTTTAGATTTGGGGTTAGGTTTAGATTTTAGGTTTATATTTGGGGTTAGGTCTAGATTTGGGGTTAGGTTTAGATTTTAGGTTTAGATTTGGGGTTAGGTTTAGATTTTAGTTTTAGATTTGGGGTTAGGTTTAGATTTGGGGTTAGGTTTAGATTTTAGGTTTGGATTTGGGGTTAGGTTTAGATTTTAGGTTTAGATTTGGGGTTAGGTTTAGACTTGGAGTTAGGTTTAGATTTTAGTTTTAGATTTGGGGTTAGGTTTAGATTTTAGGTTTAGATTTGGGGTTAGGTTTAGATTTGGGGTTAGGTTTAGATTTTAGGTTTAGATTTGGGGTTAGGTTTAGATTTTAGGTTTAGATTTGGGGTTAGGTTTAGATTTTAGGTTTAGATTTGGGGTTAGGTTTAGATTTTAGGTTTAGATTTGGGGTTAGGTTTAGATTTTAGGTTTAGATTTGGGGTTAGGTTTAGATTTGGGGTTAGGTTTTGATTTTAGGTTTAGATTTGGGGTTAGGTTTAGATTTTAGGTTTAGATTTGGGGTTAGGTTTAGATTTTAGGTTTAGATTAGGGGTTAGGTTTAGATTTGGGGTTAGGTTTAGATTTTAGGTTTAGATTTGTGGTTAGGTTTAGATTTTAGGTTTAGATTTGGGGTTAGGTTTAGATTTGTGGTTAGGTTTAGATTTTAGGTTTGGATTTGGGGTTAGGTTTAGATTTTAGGTTTAGACTTGGGGTTAGGTTTAGATTTTAGGTTTAGATTTGGGGTTAGGTTTAGATTTTAGGTTTAGATTTGGGGTTAGGTTTAGATTTTAGGTTTAGATTTGGGGTTAGGTTTAGATTTGGGGTTAGGTTTAGATTTTAGGTTTAGATTTGGGGTTAGGTTTAGATTTGGGGTTAGGTTTAGATTTTAGGTTTAGATTTGGGGTTAGGTTTAGATTTTAGGTTTAGATATGGGGTTAGGTTTAGATTTGGGGTTAGGTTTAG
Organism: Patagioenas fasciata; assembly: GCF_037038585.1. Classification (NCBI taxonomy): domain Eukaryota; kingdom Metazoa; phylum Chordata; class Aves; order Columbiformes; family Columbidae; genus Patagioenas; species Patagioenas fasciata. The sequence continues at coordinate 305,796 of NW_027288774.1, read as the reverse complement.
ATTTTAGGTTTAGATTTGGGGTTAGGTTTAGATTTTAGGTTTAGATTTGGGGTTAGGTTTAGATTTTAGGTTCAGATTTCGGGTTAGGTTTAGATTTGGGGTTAGGTTTAGATTTTAGGTTTAGATTTGTGGTTAGGTTTAGATTTTAGGTTTAGATTTGGGGTTAGGTTTAGATTTGTGGTTAGGTTTAGATTTTAGGTTTGGATTTGGGGTTAGGTTTAGATTTTAGGTTTAGATTTGGGGTTAGGTTTAGACTTGGGGTTAGGTTTAGATTTTAGGTTTAGATTTGGGGTTAGGTTTAGATTTTAGGTTTAGATTTGTGGTTAGGTTTAGATTTTAGGTTTAGATTTGGGGTTAGGTTTAGATTTGGGGTTAGGTTTAGATTTTAGGTTTAGATTTGGGGTTAGGTTTAGATTTGGGGTTATGTTTAGATTTTAGGTTTAAATTTGGGGTTAGGTTTAGATTTTAGGTTAAGATTTGGGGTTTATATTTGGGGTTAGGTTTAGATTTGGGGTTTAGATTTGGGGTTAGGTTTAGATTTTAGGTTTAGATTTGGGGTTAGGTTTAGATTTGGGGTTAGGTTTAGATTTGGGGTTAGGTTTAGATTTTAGGTTTAGATTTGGGGTTAGGTTTAGATTTTAGGTTTAGATTTGGGGTTAGGTTTAGATTTGGGGTTAGGTTTAGATTTTAGGTTTAGATTTGGGGTTAGGTTTAGATTTTAGGTTTAGATTTGAGGTTAGGTTTAGATTTGGGGTTAGGTTTAGATTTTAGGTTTAGATTTGGGGTTAGGTTTAGATTTAAGGTTTAGATTTGGGGTTAGGTTTAGATTTTAGGTTTAGATTTGGGGTTAGGTTTAGATTTTAGGTTTAGATTTGAGGTTAGGTTTAGATTTGGGGTTAGGTTTAGATTTTAGGTTTAGATTTGGGGTTAGGTTTAGATTTTAGGTTTAGATTTGGGGTTAGGTTTAGATTTTAGGTTTAGATTTGGGGTTTAGATTTGGGGTTAGGTTTAGATTTTAGGTTTAGATTTGGGGTTAGGTTTAGATTTTAGGTTTAGATTTGGGGTTAGGTTTAGATTTGGGGTTAGGTTTAGATTTTAGGTTTGGATTTGGGGTTAGGTTTAGATTTTAGGTTTAGATTTGGGGTTAGGTTTAGACTTGGGGTTAGGTTTAGATTTTAGGTTTAGATTTGGGGTAGGTTTAGATTTTAGGTTTAGATTTGGGGTTAGGTTTAGACTTGGGGTTAGGTTTAGATTTTAGGTTTAGATTTGGGATAGGTTTAGATTTTAGGTTTAGATTTGGGGTTAGGTTTAGATTTTAGGTTTAGATTTGGGTTTAGGTTTAGATTTGGGGTTAGGTTTAGATTTGGGGTTAGGTTTAGATTTTAGTTTTAGATTTGGAGTTAGGTTTAGATTTGGGGTTAGGTTTAGATTTTAGGTTTAGATTTGGGGTTAGGTTTAGATTTTAGGTTTAGATTTGGGGTTTAGATTTGGGGTTAGGTTTAGATTTGGGGTTTAGATTTGGGGTTAGTTTTAGATTTTAGGTTTAGATTTGGGGTTAGGTTTAGATTTGGGGTTAGGTTTAGATTTTAGGTTTAGATTTGGGGTTAGGTTTAGATTTTAGGTTTAGATTTGGGGTTAGGTTTAGATTTGGGGTTAGGTTTAGATTTTAGGTTTAGATTTGGGGTTAGGTTTAGATTTTAGGTTTAGATTTGGAGTTAGGTTTAGATTTGGGGTTAGGTTTAGATTTTAGGTTCAGATTTGGGGTTAGGTTTATATTTTAGGTTTAGATTTGAGGTTAGGTTTAGATTTGGGGTTAGGTTTAGATTTTAGGTTTAGATTTGGGGTTAGGTTTAGATTTTAGGTTTAGATTTGGGGTTAGGTTTAGATTTGGGGTTAGGTTTAGATTTTAGGTTTAGATTTGGGGTTAGGTTTAGATTTTAGGTTTAGATTAGCGGATAGGTTTAGATTTGGGGTTAGGTTTAGATTTTAGGTTTAGATTTGGGGTTAGGTTTAGATTTGGGGTTAGGTTTAGATTTTAGGTTTAGATTTGGGGTTAGGTTTAGATTTTAGGTTTAGATTTGGGGTTAGGTTTAGATTTGGGGTTAGGTTTAGATTTTAGGTTTAGATTTGGGGTTTAGATTTGGGGTTAGGTTTAGATTTTAGGTTTAGATTTGGGGTTAGGTTTAGATTTGGGGTTAGGTTTAGATTTTAGGTTTAGATTTGGGGTTTAGATTTGGGGTTAGGTTTAGATTTTAGGTTTAGATTTGGGGTTAGGTTTAGATTTTAGGTTTAGATTTGGGGTTAGGTTTAGATTTGGGGTTAGGTTTAGATTTTAGGTTTGGATTTGGGGTTAGGTTTAGATTTTAGGTTTAGATTTGGGGTTAGGTTTAGACTTGGGGTTAGGTTTAGATTTTAGGTTTAGATTTGGGGTAGGTTTAGATTTTAGGTTTAGATTTGGGGTTAGGTTTAGACTTGGGGTTAGGTTTAGATTTTAGGTTTAGATTTGGGATAGGTTTAGATTTTAGGTTTAGATTTGGGGTTAGGTTTAGATTTTAGGTTTAGATTTGGGTTTAGGTTTAGATTTGGGGTTAGGTTTAGATTTGGGGTTAGGTTTAGATTTTAGTTTTAGATTTGGAGTTAGGTTTAGATTTGGGGTTAGGTTTAGATTTTAGGTTTAGATTTGGGGTTAGGTTTAGATTTTAGGTTTAGATTTGGGGTTTAGATTTGGGGTTAGGTTTAGATTTGGGGTTTAGATTTGGGGTTAGTTTTAGATTTTAGGTTTAGATTTGGGGTTAGGTTTAGATTTGGGGTTAGGTTTAGATTTTAGGTTTAGATTTGGGGTTAGGTTTAGATTTTAGGTTTAGATTTGGGGTTAGGTTTAGATTTGGGGTTAGGTTTAGATTTTAGCTTTAGATTTGGGGTTAGGTTTAGATTTTAGGTTTAGATTTGGGGTTAGGTTTAGATTTGGGGTTAGGTTTAGATTTTAGGTTTAGATTTGGGGTTAGGTTTAGATTTTAGGTTTAGATTTGAGGTTAGGTTTAGATTTGGGGTTAGGTTTAGATTTTAGGTTTAGATTTGGGGTTAGGTTTAGATTTTAGGTTTAGATTTGGGGTTAGGTTTAGATTTTAGGTTTAGATTTGGGGTTAGGTTTAGATTTGGGGTTAGGTTTAGATTTGGGGTTAGGTTTAGATTTTAGGTTTAGATTTGGAGTTAGGTTTAGATTTGGGGTTAGGTTTAGATTTTAGGTTTAGATTTGGGGTTAGGTTTAGATTTTAGGTTTAGATTTGGGGTTAGGTTTAGATTTTAGGTTTAGATTTGGGGTTAGGTTTAGATTTGGGGTTAGGTTTAGATTTTAGGTTTAGATTTGGGGTTAGGTTTAGATTTTAGGTTTAGATTTGAGGTTAGGTTTAGATTTGGGGTTAGGTTTAGATTTTAGGTTTAGATTTGGAGTTAGGTTTAGATTTTAGGTTTAGATTTGGGGTTAGGTTTAGATTTTAGGTTTAGATTTGGGGTTAGGTTTAGATTTGGGGTTAGGTTTAGATTTGGGGTTAGGTTTAGATTTTAGGTTTAGATTTGGAGTTAGGTTTAGATTTGGGGTTAGGTTTAGATTTTAGGTTTAGATTTGGGGTTAGGTTTAGATTTTAGGTTTAGATTTGGGGTTAGGTTTAGATTTTAGGTTTATATTTGGGGTAAGGTTTAGATTTTAGGTTTATATTTGGGGTAAGGTTTAGATTTGGGGTTAGGTTTAGATTTTAGGTTTAGATTTGGGGTTAGGTTTAGATTTGGGGTTAGGTTTAGATTTTAGGTTTAGATTTGGGGTTAGGTTTAGATTTGGGGTTAGGTTTAGATTTTAGGTTTAGATTTGGGGTTAGGTTTAGATTTTAGGTTTAGATTAGGGGTTAGGTTTAGATTTGGGGTTAGGTTTAGATTTTAGGTTTAGATTTGGGGTTAGGTTTAGATTTTAGGTTTAGATTTGGGGTTAGGTTTAGATTTGGGGTTAGGTTTAGATTTTAGGTTTCGATTTGGGGTTAGGTTTAGATTTTAGGTTTAGATTTGGGGTTAGGTTTAGATTTGGGGTTAGGTTTAGATTTTAGGTTTGGATTTGGGGTTAGGTTTAGATTTTAGGTTTAGATTTGGGGTTAGGTTTAGATTTTAGGTTTAGATTTGGGGTAGGTTTAGATTTTAGGTTTAGATTTGGGGTTAGGTTTAGATTTGGGGTTAGGTTTAGATTTTAGGTTTAGATTTGGAGTTAGGTTTAGATTTTAGGTTTAGATTTGGGGTTAGGTTTAGATTTTAGGTTTAGATTTGGGGTTAGGTTTAGATTTGGGGTTAGGTTTAGATTTGGGGTTAGGTTTAGATTTTAGGTTTAGATTTGGAGTTAGGTTTAGATTTGGGGTTAGGTTTAGATTTTAGGTTTAGATTTGGGGTTAGGTTTAGATTTTAGGTTTAGATTTGGGGTTAGGTTTAGATTTTAGGTTTAGATTTGAGGTTAGGTTTAGATTTGGGGTTAGGTTTAGATTTTAGGTTTAGATTTGGGGTTAGGTTTAGATTTTAGGTTTAGATTTGGGGTTAGGTTTAGATTTTAGGTTTAGATTTGGGGTTAGGTTTAGATTTGGGGTTAGGTTTAGATTTTAGGTTTAGATTAGGGGTTAGGTTTAGATTTGAGGTTTAGATTTGGGGTTTAGATTTGGGGTTAGGTTTAGATTTGGGGTTTAGATTTGGGGTTAGTTTTAGATTTTAGGTTTAGATTTGGGGTTAGGTTTAGATTTGGGGTTAGGTTTAGATTTTAGGTTTAGATTTGGGGTTAGGTTTAGATTTTAGGTTTAGATTTGGGGTTAGGTTTAGATTTGGGATTAGGTTTAGATTTTAGGTTTAGATTTGGGGTTAGGTTTAGATTTTAGGTTTAGATTTGGAGTTAGGTTTAGATTTGGGGTTAGGTTTAGATTTTAGGTTTAGATTTGGGGTTAGGTTTAGATTTTAGGTTTAGATTTGAGGTTAGGTTTAGATTTGGGGTTAGGTTTAGATTTTAGGTTTAGATTTGGGGTTAGGTTTAGATTTTAGGTTTAGATTTGGGGTTAGGTTTAGATTTGGGGTTAGGTTTAGATTTTAGGTTTAGATTTGGGGTTAGGTTTAGATTTTAGGTTTAGATTAGCGGATAGGTTTAGATTTGGGGTTAGGTTTAGATTTTAGGTTTAGATTTGGGGTTAGGTTTAGATTTGGGGTTAGGTTTAGATTTTAGGTTTAGATTTGGGGTTAGGTTTAGAATTTAGGTTTAGATTTGGGGTTAGGTTTAGATTTGGGGTTAGGTTTAGATTTTAGGTTTAGATTTGGGGTTTAGATTTGGGGTTAGGTTTAGATTTTAGGTTTAGATTTGGGGTTAGGTTTAGATTTGGGGTTAGGTTTAGATTTTAGGTTTAGATTTGGGGTTTAGATTTGGGGTTAGGTTTAGATTTTAGGTTTAGATTTGGGGTTAGGTTTAGATTTTAGGTTTAGATTTGGGGTTAGGTTTAGATTTGGGGTTAGGTTTAGATTTTAGGTTTGGATTTGGGGTTAGGTTTAGATTTTAGGTTTAGATTTGGGGTTAGGTTTAGACTTGGGGTTAGGTTTAGATTTTAGGTTTAGATTTGGGGTAGGTTTAGATTTTAGGTTTAGATTTGGGGTTAGGTTTAGACTTGGGGTTAGGTTTAGATTTTAGGTTTAGATTTGGGATAGGTTTAGATTTTAGGTTTAGATTTGGGGTTAGGTTTAGATTTTAGGTTTAGATATGGGTTTAGGTTTAGATTTGGGGTTAGGTTT